>NW_022589719.1:33676410-33678966 GCF_004348235.1 Phoca vitulina | reverse complement strand
CTTAAAAAAAAAAAAAAAAGAAAAGAAAAAGAAGAGAAAAGAAAGAAAACAGATGCAGATCAGTAGCTTCTGGGCTGAGTCCTCTAGACCTCTAAGCTCCCAGGAGCCCTTACGGACAGTTTTGGATGGAAGGTGTAACTTGAAACTAAAATAAAGCTAGGGACTCTTGCAAAGGGGTGAGAAGCATCAAGGAATGCACCAGACTTCCGGAAGGGTTTGTGCTTGTGGGGCTTTCCAGTCATGGGGCCACTTTCCCACAGTCCCCTCTGATCACAGGAGATAGAAAACCACCGTGTGGCCACTCTCTACATGTCCCTTTCTGCCACGCAGGGGCTGCTTGGCGGAGCTCCCAGCAGGGCTGGATGTGCTTGTTGGGGCAGACTGGTGGCTAAGCCTGGTACTGGGTTGGAACCTGCAGGAATTCCACGTGCCCAGTGGGGCTGGGCCCATCGGGCAGAGGTAGCAGGGCCAGATTTTGAAGGCCATGTTGGCCATGTTAATGAGTTTGGAGGTTATCCTGGGATAGTGGGGTCTGAGCAGTGGAGGCTGGGTCACCTTTGTGGGTTCCAAGGATCTTTCTGGAAGCTGTGGGGTGGCATGTGGATCAGGGCTGGGATGGGGATGTGTGAAAGTGATTGATTTGTGACTCAAGGCTCATGGAAAGACAGTGAGCCTGCCCCAATCACCAGGAGCCTGCCTAGTTGCAGGGCCAGGGAGGGTAGTGGGTAGCTTCCATGTCAGGTAAGGAGCCGGTCAGGACGTTTTCACTTAGCATGACTCGAGTGCTGTCTTCCATGACGTTCTGTGCAACTAAAGAACTTCATGGTAAGGGCCAGTGGAAAGACCAAAGGCCTTGGGTGTCTTCAGGCAGGACTGATTTCGGAGGTGCCCTTAGGAGCCCCAGGCTCATTGCCTGCCCTCCACTCCCAGCAGGCCTGTGTTCTGTGTGCCCTGTGCCCGGATCAGTTGTTTAGTCATGGGACCAGTCATGACTGCGTGGGACTGTGTCGTTGTCTGGAGAGGACCTGGGCCCTGCAGGCAGCCACGCGGCACTCAGGACAGGATCAGGGCACACCCAGGACCAGCAGGGCATGAAGTGATGGGACGCTTGAGGCCAGTGGGCCCCTCTGCTCCCCAGTGTACCCCTGCAGCGAGGGACCCCAGCCTGCCAGCACACTGGAGGGCCCCAGGGTGAGGGAGGGGAGACCCCTGTGCACTCAGGAAGCCAGCTCTGGCTGTGCCCAGTCCTCCTCTTGGTGAGGCTCAGCTGTTGTGGCATTTCTGGAAGTTTCTGCAGACAGCTGGGTGACCAGGTCCTCACAACTACCTCTGTCTCTCACAGTGGCACCCCCCGGTCCAGTCCGTCGGCCTCCTGTGACCTTGTCTCCTCCGGCCTGCATCGCCACCCCTGCTGACTCCTTGCTGGGCTCCTCTCATGCCTGCCCCTCCTCTGTCCCTGCTGCCCAAGCACCTTCCTGCCTCAGCTCCCCTGCCAATCTCTGGTCTAATCCCAGGTCACAGCACACTGTCCCTCAGCCTCTGGCCCTGCTGCTGTCATTTGCTGTGCCCTCCCACCCGCCTCCCCCACCCCTTCCCAGGTGGATTCCATCCATCTTTTAGAACATGGCCCACCTGTTGCTTTCCCAGGAAGCCTTCCCTGGCCACACCCCTCGACCCACCAGAATTCAGTGCCGCCTCTGAGCCCCACAGCACCCTGTGCTCCCCCACCCACCTTTGGGGCCTCCACACAGAGGACCAGCCTCCAACTTACACATCAAGGCCTTCCCATGTGCCATCCCTGCCTGCTTCCAGGCACTGAGTCACACCTCTGCTCTGTGCTTGCAACAGCTTGCAGTGACCTCTTTTCTGTGTCTCCTACTGGATGGCAGGCTCCCTGGAGGAAAGAGTTGTGTGGCTTTTATCTTTTTGTTCTACATGTACTGCCCGGCACATGAGCAGGCACTCAGGGAATATTGGATGGATGGATGGATGGGTGGATGATGGGTGGATGGGTGGGTGATTGATGGATGGGTGGGTGGGTGATTGATGGATGGGTGGGTGGATGGATGGATGGGTGGGTGATTGATGGATGGATGGGTGGGTGATTGATGGGTGGATGGATGGATGGGTGGATGGATGGATGGATGGGTGGATAATGGGTGGATGGATGGGTGATGGATGGATGGGTGGATGATGGGTAGATGGATGGATGATGGCTGGATGATGGGTGGATGGATGGGTGATGGATGGATGGGTGGGTGGGTGGATGGATGGATAGGTGGGTGATTGATGGACGGATGGGTTGGTGATGGATGGATGGGTGGGTGGATGATGGATGGGTGGATGATGGATGGGTGGATGATGGATGGATGATGGATGGATGGATGGGTGGGTGATGGATGGATGGGTGGGTGGATGGATGGATGGGTGGATGATGGGTAGATAGATGGGTAGTGGATGGATGGATGTGGGATGGGTGGGTGGATAATAGATGGGTGAATGGATGGATGGATGGGTGGGTGATTGATGGGTGGATGGATGGATGGGTGGATGGAT
>NW_022589719.1:33632608-33676310 GCF_004348235.1 Phoca vitulina | reverse complement strand
GGATGGGTGGGTGGATAATAGATGGGTGAATGGATGACACATGATGGATGGATAGATGAAGGGGAACTAGCTGGCTGGCTAGCTAAAGGATATCTCCCATGTGAAAGGTGTGGTCAGCTGTTGTGGAGTGTACAGAAGTACATTGGGCCTGATATGTGACCTTGGCCGATCTTGGTTATCAAAAGACCTTGGCCCTGGGAGCATGGTCAGGTCTTGGCCCTTTCTCTACTGCTCTTTCACATTAGGAACTCTGGGTAGGAAAGTGGGCACTTACAAAGGTTGAGACACATAGTGAAAGTGGGTCAAGGAGTCCTTTAACCCCATCAAATGCAGGCATGGGACAGATCACTAGATCACCGTGGTTGAGACGCATCACACTGTTCCTGGGTGCCAGGCCCTGGTCAAAGCGCTCAGCTCGATTTGCACCCTGGACCTTCCAGAACCCTCCACAGTAGGCACCGTGCCATGCCCCATGTCCCAGGTGAGGCTGTGCATTACTGACCAGACACCTTTCTTGACCACAGATCCTTCAGCCAAGCAGCAGGGAATCATTAGCAGCCTGAGGAGTGGCCAGCTGGGAGCCTCAGGGACCGCCCAGCCTTGCTCCTGGCTCACCCACAAGATGTGGACAGCCCTTGTGCTCGTTTGGATTTCCTCCTTGTCCTTATCTGAGAGCCTGGTGCCAATCAAGGATCCACGTAAGTGAGAAAGCTCTGTGACTCCTGGTCAGGCCGACAGTGATCCCAAAGCACCCTGAGGCCAAGGGACGCATGCAGGCCTAGGCCAGTGAGTCGGGGGCCCCAGAGCCGCCCAGGTGCTGCGCTGGGGAGGGTTGTCAGGCCAGACTTTTCCAGGGCCAGCTTGGGTAGAAAGCCCCTGAGGGACTGGGCCTCTGAGTCCTAAGAGGGTCACTCACTTAGCCCTGCAAAATTTCTTCTATAAACCTGATCTTCACTGGCGAATTCATCTATTCACACATCAGATATTTCATTACACTCCTGCTCCATGCCAAGCACTGCTCATCTCCAGGAATTCCTGCCACAAACCCTTGCAGAAAGCCAAGAATTATTTTATGGTGTGAATACCTGGGCAATGATTTATCTGGTTTCTAAAGCCAGGTGCATGTTTGATGGGTTTTGTTAATGGTGAATCCCACCTCTAAGGTGAGACTTTCACTCTGTCTGAGGTTCTGGGAATTGGATCAAAGAGTGAAGCTCTTGAGACTTCAGTGGGCTCAGGGTTCAGAAAACGAGGGAGTTTTTACATCAAAGTGCCAAGTGCCCCTCCGAGGGGTAGCAGGCTCCGTGTGCTCAGGGGGAAGATAAGAGGGAAAGGTGTTCACATATCACCTCCTTTGTTCTCACTGGGCTGCGGGGAAAGGCCACCCAGGCCAGGCCAATAGGCCAGAAATTAAGACACTCTCTCAATCATCTACCTGCACAGGATGGAAAGTGATGGTATCTTTTTCTCCCTTTTCTGACTTCAAGGGCACTCAGTCGTCAACAAGACAGATAATCCGGACGAGAAAGATGCATCTGTGATGACAGTTACGAGAGTCCTTAATGGAACGTCTGGAACAATGACCGCGTTGACACCTTCTCCTATCCCATTGGCCACAGCGAGCCCGGCGGCCAACGCCAGCTCTCCTTCGGTCACAGCAGGGAGAACTCTCAGGACAGACGACGCAGGGACGGAAGGTGCCCCTGACCCAGTAGCCTCTAGGGCACCCCCGTCACCTGCCTCGGCGGCATCATGGCCGACCCCGTCCTCCACCACCGTCAGCGTCCCTTCCGTGCAGGTGCCAAGCGGCAGCCCGCTGCCGGGAACAGCCACTCTGATGACACCGGCCACCAGCGCTCAGCCTGCCGCTGGGACCACAGCGGGTGCCCGCAGCCCTTCCCAGCATGCCCCCAGCAACCCCACAGCCAGCCCCACGCCCCCCTCGGGTCCCCAAGCACCTGACGTGTCCACACAAGCCCCCGCCGTCCAGACATCAGCGGCCCAGCCCGTGGCTGGCACAGCAAGTGGGCCCACGCCCACCCTCTCCAACACCACCTCAGAGCCCACCCGCCCACCTGTGGCTTCCACGGCTCCCGTGGCCACCATCGCGGTGACCGGCACCACGGCCCAGGCCCAGGAGCCGACTACCAGCGCAGCGTCAGCGCCGGCGCCCCACACCAGCCCGACCCCCAAGGGGGGGGCCACGTCCCCCACGACCCGGCCGAGCCCTGCTCCATCGACCCGGGGGACCGTGGGGCTGGGCACAGCCCAGCCCCCCGAGCAGGTGCCGCCAGAAGCCTCTCCTGGTCCCGCGTCCACCGCCCCAACGCCCGGGAGTCCCGGGGGCTCGAAGATGCCACCCACAGCCTTGTGCCCGCTCAGCAGCCAAGGCCAGTACGTGGTGGTCACCACCAAGCCCCTCACCCCGTCTCTGGTGAACAGAGGTTTCCTCCTGGCGGTGCTCTTGCTCGGGGTGACTCTTTTCATCATAGTTTTGGTTCTGTTAGCCCTGCAAGCCTACGAGAGTTACAGGAAGAAAGAGTACACGCAGGTGGACTATCTCATCAACGGGATGTACGCAGACTCAGAAATGTGACGGGCCGAGGAGGCCGAGCCCACCCCTCCTTCCATTTTGCCTCTGAGACCAAACCAAGTGCTTCCAGATCCTTTTGGTGCAATTAGGAGGTGTGCCGGACGCTTCAACGCATTTACTTGCTGTCAGATTAATTCCTCGATCACTCAAGAGTTGCTGCTTTTTCATATTTATTTTTGTAAACAATCATGTCCATGGAATGGGCAGTGATCCCACTACAGCGGGGCTGGCAGGGCCCCGGTGTGGATCCCGACCCGAATTAAAGCAATGACCGCCTTCCATTCAGACCCGTGTCTCCCCATTAGTGTAGGCCGTGTCCTGTCCACCATCCCACCAGGGGCTGCTTCCTGGGACGCGCGAGATGGGCTTCGTGTTCATCAGCATTTACTGTAACACCAGGTTCTGGGGTCTTCTCTGTCCGCACCACTTTCTGGGGCCTCACTGTTACGCCCGAACGTGCCCCGTGCTCGGTGCGGGGGAGGGCACCCCAGGCTCTGGGCATCTCTGACACCCGCTGGAGACGGGGCCTTCCTGCAGATGTCCCTTTTCTGAATTGTTTGGTGGTGCAAACTTAGAACCTGATGTAGGCACGAGAGAGCTGAGTCCAACACGTTAACCAGGTGAGCTGCCCGGTGTGGCCGGGTCAGCCTGGACCTGCTCGGACTGACTTCTCGGTGAACCTGCACAGCTCATGCCTCATGGAAACCCAATCAGCCAGTGTGGCAGGACCGTCCCTAACCCTTGCCCCATGTCACCCTGGAACCCGGGGGAGCCCCAGGCCTAAGTGCACCCAGGGCTCTGTCTCCCAAGCAGGATGACGTCCCCGGGTTCCCAGGTTCCAGCCCTCAGAGCTGACACGAAGTGCCCGTCCTGCGCCAGCCGCTGTCCTTGTGCTTAACGCATGAACCCACTTAACCCCCACCTCAGCCCCAACACAGCAGCACTAGATCCCACCTTAAAGGTGGGGCCACTGAGGCACAGGACGGGGAGACGTGCTCTGGAGTACAGGGGGAGCAAGGCCTTCGCTCTGCCTACCTGCCCAAGGCAGTGAGAGCTGGTGGGCAACGTGGAAAGCTGTGTTCCCAGACCAAGTGTACTTGGAGCGAGGGTGGCATGTTCTGGAACTCTGCTTCTTCATCTGTGGAATGGGGAGACCTAGAATCACCTAGAAATCCCGTAGGAGCCAAGGATGGAGAAATAGAGTGGGGAGCAGGGCGATCAGAGCATCCCTGTGGTCCTCACCTGCCTTCCAGCTCTGCCCGGGTTTCTGCAGCCTGTCCTGTCCTGTCCATCTGTGGTCGGTCCAGCAGCCCCCTTTCCCCTCTGCGGCCTCTGCCTGTCTCGGAGCCACGCCATGTGTCCTGACAGCTGGGCCTCAACCAGCCTGTGTCTCTTGTTTCTCCTTCCCGGGGGACGCCGCCACACACCTGAGCCCATCCGCACGTGCGATCACGGGTATCGGCGCTGGCTGTGGCTGGAAGGGCTTGTCCCAGCTCCCGCCGGAGCGGCCGGCCACCCTGCACCACTGTCCCCGGACAGCAGCTCTGCTCGTCAGCGTAGAGGATCGGGGCTTTGGAGGATGCCCTTTCCTCTGCCGGCCGCCACCGGGCAGCCTGGGCCGGGACCTACCTGCCTGCGAAGGGCAGGTTTCACACCCTGGCTGGTTGAGTCTCGTGCGTGAGCCAGAGTTTAGAGGCTGTCCCCACAAACTGGGTGCTTTGTTCCCTTCCGGGGAGGTAGGAGGAGGGGCAACCCATAGGGATGGCTTCATCCTCAGCTTGCGACCGGGGGACCTCTGCCCGGTACCCCTACTTACAAGGAATGGGGGCTTGGCTGTCAGGGCCTCCCTGTCCCCCTGCCCCAGCCAGAGACTTCCTGTCCTTTCATCCCCCGAGAACTGGTTGCAGTCTCCATCCCTCCCTCCTTGGGGGGTAACATTCCCAACCATCTAGTCATTTTGGCTCCGCGGATGGGCCACAGGTGCCTCAAACTCATGGCGTCCAAGACCAAGTTCAGCACTGGCCCCGAGTGTGTTGGGCCCTTAGCGTTCTTCCTAAACCTAGAGGCATTGCTGCTTACCTGAGCTAGAGACTGGGCTTCAGCCTGGGGTCGCACCAACCACCCCACACACTCTTTTGTTTTTTTTTTTTTTTTAAGATTTTAAAGTAATCTCCACATCCAACGTGGGGCTCAAACTCACAACCCCGAGATGAGGAGTCGCCTGCTCCGCTGACTGAGCCAGCCAGGTGCCCCTTCCCCACATTCTCAGGAACAGGCCCCCCCGCCGCCAACTGCCAGCCCCAACCCAGCCATCTTCCACCCTATAGCCAGGGGCCCCTCAAAACACAAACATGACCACACCTTTCCCGGCTAATATTCCTTCCCAAGAGAAAGGCCAAGCTGCTCTGCCTGGGATTCCGGACCAAGGCAAACCCTGTTAGTGGGTCCCGACCAAGCAGAGCAGGAGGGAAAGAGCCAGGCTCTAGAGAGCTCACAGGAGGTGGAGACCATGGATGTCCAAATCTAGGGGGGCCATGGGTTTGAGTCCCCGGCTCTCCCCCTGCCTTGGAGGCCACGAGACTGCAGTGAGCAGGCAGCCATTCCTGGCCTGCTCGAAAGACCCATTCAGCATTGGCTCATCAGGTATTTATTGAGCACCCACTGTTTGCCAACCAATTGGGGATTCAGAGATGAATCCAGCCGCCTTACCCACAGGAGCTCACACTGTGGTGGGGGAGATGTGAGGAACACAAGGAAGAAGGCAAGTGGTGGGAACACAGAGGAGGCGCCTGACCCTCCTGGGAAGGTCAGGGAAGGCTGCCCAGCAAAGGGGGTTCAGAGTCTCTCTTCCTAGCGTTTTACTCCGGGGGCAGGGGCTTTGGCTGGTTCAGTGCCCAGAGCAGCAGCGTCCCTGTGTGAGAGTCTGAATGGAAGGCCAAGGCACAGGGAAAATCAGGTTCGAGGCTTGGCCCCCAAAGGGTCTCTCTTCCCTCCAGTGAAGAGACCAAGGTGTGGGAAGGCCAAGTGCCTTGCCCAAGACCACCCTCCACACAAGTGGCAGGACAGGATTTACGGACACAGGCAGCTGGGACACCCAAGGCACGGAGCCAGCCCATTTCCCCTGGGGGCAGCCCTGTGTCCCCAAGCCAGGGAAGTCCAAGGGCTCCCCCTGGCGGCCAAGCCTCCCTCGCTCACCCTGCATGCTGGTCCTGGTGGCACTCAGCACCCCAGCTCTGCCCCCGCCAGGGGAATCCCTCCAGCCTCGCTCCCCCCGGCACCAGGAAGCCTTCCTGGTAACCCCACACTGAAGAACTCTCGCCCCTGCATACTCCTAGACCGGCCTCTCTTCCTGTGGGACAGACTGTGTACCAGCCTTTGAGTGCTTTATAGCTATCATCTCATTTAATTATCTCAGACTACGGTCCTCCTGCCCCCCCACCCCCACCCACAACTCATCCTCCAAGGCAGCCAGAATGATGGTTTAAAAATACAACCTAGATCACGATTACCTCCCCCCCGCCTGGGTCCCTCGGTGGCTTCTCACTGCAGTAGGAAAAAAATCCAAATGTGGACTAACGATGCACATGGCCAGAGGGAAGCATTCATGAAAAATCTGGGAAATGGGAGATCCAGGCAGAGGGAGGACGGACCCCAAAGCCCCTGGACGGGGAGAAGTTGGTGAGTGTGGACAACAGAAGGGCAAGGGGAGAGTGGAAGAAACAGTGGGGCCAGGCCAGGAGGACACGGCCAGCCCAGCGAGGAGCAGGGAGGAGGTGGAGGCCCAGGAGGGTGCTCTGCAGAAGAATAATGTCATCTGATTTCGGGTTTACACATTATTTTGTTGCACTGAAGTCTTTACGGATGAAGTGGCGTGCTGTCTGGGATTCACTTTTTTTTTTTTAAGTAGGCTCCAGGCCTAACGAACGTGGGGCTTGAACTCACGACTCGAGATTAAGAGTCGCATGCTGATCCAGCCAGGCCTCAGCATGAGGGGAAGGTGATGGGGGGAAAGATGCCACAAGACAGCATGTCGTTGCTATTGAATACGGTTGGTGGGGTGCACCAGGGTCTGCTACCTATTCCTGTGCATGTCTGGAAATTTCCATGATGAAAAGCTAAAAGAAGAAGGGAAAGGAAGGGGGCGCCTGGGTGGCTCAGTCGTTAAGCTTCTGCCTTCGGCTCAGGTCATGATCTCAGGGTCCTGGGATCGAGCCCCGCATCGGGCTCCCTGCTCAGCGTGAAGCCTGCTTCTCCCTCTCCCACTCCCCCTGCTTGTGTTCCCTCTCTCACCGTGTCTCTCTGTCAAATAAATAAATAAAATCTTTAAAAAAAAAAAAAATAATAAATCTCTCAAGTAAATGATGGCTGTGGTGGCAACACGGAGGGCAGGCTGGGGGCGGCGCACAGGGGCGGGTCGGGAGGCTGCTCCGTTGTCCCAGGCTGCGGTGACAGTGACGAGGCTTGGACCGGGGAGTGCTCCCGGACGGAGAGATGCACATGAAGGTGGGGACATGTTTTGGAAGATGAGTCACCCGGACTTCCACTGTTTCTTTCCACACCGCCCCCCCAAACACACCAGAAGCCAGGACGGCCTCTCCGTCTGGGGCTTGAGAAGCGGGGATGGTAGTGATGTCATTTCCAGCAGATGGGGAGCAGGGCACCCCTATTCTCAGCACTTTGCACATTAATTCATTGTGACAACCCTATGAACAGAAGTATCGTTATCATCATCACCTCCAGCCCACAGAGGGGAAACTGAGGCCAGCGTCGTCCAGCGTCACCCAGCGGTGGGGGGCACCCTAGGACCCCAGCTTCCACGCGTCTGCCGCTAGGCTCCGCTGCCTCCTGCTGGGGGGTTGCGGGGAGGTGGGTGGGGAATCCAGTCTGTGGAGGTGCTAAGGCTGAGATGTCTGTTAGGTGTCAGGAGGACATGGGATACGAGTCTACAGGCCGGGAGGGAGCCATCAGGAGCCATTAGTAGAGACGGTGTCCGAAGCCAGGAGGCCAGAGCAGGCGGTCTGCGGAGAGAGGGGAGGGCAGGCGAGGCTGAGCAGAGGAGACAGACGGCACGTCTTCTTCCACCAGGAGAGTGAGGCGTCCTGGGTTCTGAGAGAAGGCGCTGTTTCAGGAAGGACACGGAACCATGTCAGATGCTGCCGAGGGCTGGGTGAGACAGGGACAAGGGGGTGGCTGCTTGCTTGGGCAAGTGGCCTCGGGGAGGCAGCCTCAGGAAATCCATGTGGAGGATGAAGAAGGAAGGCAGGTGAGCAAGAGGGCAGTGACCTCGGGCAACAATCTGGAGAGGTTTTGCTAGGCGTGGGGGCGGGGGTGGGGGTGGGGGGGAGGGACAGGGCAGCAGGAGGAGGTGGACAGGGGACCAGGAAGGATATTTTCAAATTTCAGTATAGTTAACGTACAGTGTTATGTTAGTTTCAGGTGTACAATCTAGTGATTTAATAACTCTGTTACTCAGTGCTCATCATGATAAGTGTACTCTTAATCCCCAAGAAGGATTTTTTTTAAGAGAGAGAGCACGCATGAACGGGGGGTAGGGGAGAGGGGGCAAGGGGGGAGGGGCAGAGGGAGAAAGAGAATTTTTTAACTTAAATTCTATTGATTAACATGTAATATATTACTAGTTTCAGAAGTAGATTTCAGTGATTCATCAGTTGCATACAATACCCAGTGCTCATGACATCATGTGCCCTCCTTCATGCCCATCACCCAATTACCCCATCCCCCCATCCCCCTTCCCTTCAGCAACCCTCAGTTTGTTTCCTATGATTAAGAGTCTCTATGGTTTGTCTCCTTCTCTAATTTTATCTTGTTTTATTTTTCCCTCCCTTCCCCTATGCGCCTCTGCTTTGTTTCTTAAATTCCACATATGAGTGAAATCATATGACAATGGTCTTTCTCTGATTGACTTATTTCACTTAGCATAATACCCTCTAGTTCCATCCACGTCATTGCAAATGGCAAGACTTCATTTTTTTTGATGGTTGAGTAATATTCCAGTGTATATATATACACCACATCTTCTTTATCCATTCATCTGTCAATGGACATCTGGGCTCTTTCCATAGTTTGGTGGTTGTGGACATTGCTGCTGATAACATTAGGGTGCAGGTGCCCCTTTGGATCACTACATTTGTATCTTTGGGGTAAATCCCTAGTAGTGCAATTGCTGGGTCGTAGGGTAGCTCTATTTTCAAGTTTTTGAGGAACTTCCATACTGTTTTCCCAAGTGGCTGCACCAGCTTGCATTCCCACCAACAGTGTAGGAGGGTTCCCCTTTCTCCGCATCCCCGCCAACATCTGTCGTTTCCTTACTTGTTAATTTTAGCCATTCTGACTGGTGTGAGGTGGTATCTCACTGAGGTTTTGATTTGTATTCCCTGATGCTGAGTGATGTTGAGCATTTTTTTCATGTGTCTGTCAGCCATTTGGATGTCTTCTTTGGAGAAATGTCTGTTCATGTCTTCTTCCCATTTCTTGATTGGATTATTTGTTGAGTTTGATAAGTTCTTTATAGATTTTGGATCCTAGCCCTTTATCTGATATGTCATTTGCAAATATCTTCTCCCATCCTGTCGGTTGTCTTTTAGTTTTGTCGACTGTTTCCTTTGCTGTGCAAAAGTTTTTTTCTTTCTTTAAAAGATTGTATTTATTGGGGCGCCTGGGTGGCTCAGTTGTTAAGCATCTGCCTTCGGTTCAGGTCATGATCCCAGGGTCCTGGGATCGAGCCCCGCATCGGGCTCCCTGCTCGGCGGGAAGCCTGTCCCTCTCCCACTCCCCCTGCTTGTGTTCCCTCTCTCACTGTCGCTCTCTCTGGGTCAAATAAATAAAATCTTTAAAAAAAAAAAAGATTGTATTTTATTTATTTGACAGAGAAAGACACAGCGAGAGAAGGAACACAAGCAGGGGGAGTGGGAGGGGAAGAAGCAGGCTCCCTGCGGAGCAGGGAGCCCGATGCGGGGCTCAATCCCAGGACCCTGGGATCATGACCTGAGCAGAAGGTAGATGCTTAACGACTGAGCCATCCAGGCGCCCCTGTGCAAAAGCTTTTTGTCTTGATGAAATCCCAATAGTTCATTTTTGCCTTTGTTTCCCTTGCCTTTGGAGATGTGTCTAGGAAGAAGTTGCTGCAGCCAAGGTCGAAGAGGTTGCTGCCTGTGTTCTCCTCTAGGATTTTGATGGATTCCTGTCTCACATTTAGGTCTTTCATCCATTCTGAGTCTATTTTTGTGTATGGTGTAAGAAAATGGTCCAGTTTCATTCATCTGCATATGGCTGTCCAATTTTCCCAACACCATTTTTGAAGAGACTGTCTTTTTTCCATTAGATATTCTTTCCTGCTTTGTCGAAGATTAGTTGACAATAGAGTTGGGGGTCCATTTCTGGGCCCAGCACGGAGCCCAGCTCGGGGCTTGATTTCATGACCCTGAGATCATGACCCAAGCTGAAATCAAGAGCCAGACGCCCAATCAACTGAGCCACCCAGCCACCCGGGCAAGAAGGAGTTTTGAAGAACAGAGATCCTAGAGCACCGAACAGTGCTTCACTGACTCCCGACACAGGAGGAACGATTATTGTGCTCATTTCCAGATGGGAAAACTGAGGGCAGGAGGTTAGGTGACTTGCCCAAGGCCACAAAGGTAAGGGCTGAGCCAGGCTCTGAGTCCAGTCCATCTGGCTCCAAGTCACACATTCCCGCTGCCGAATTGACTAGAGCACCGGGTTTCTGCTGTTGGGGCTGCCACACCCTGTTGGCCAGTTTGGCATTCTCAGTGAATAAAGCTCACTGGGCCCCGTGAGCAAGGTACAAGGTCGGGGCTTGGCTCCACTTTGCCAACTGTGGATTCACCCAGTGTTCAGGGCACTGCTCGAGGGAAGCAGGTAGAAAGGAATCCAGGTAAGTAGAGAGGAAGCACAAGGGGACTCCAAGGGGAGTAGGTCCTGGGGCCCTGGAAATGGAAAGGCATGAAGGAGGAAGACCCCACGCCCACCTATGGCCTTTCTCCTGAACCTTTGGGAGATCTCCAGCACAGCACCTTGAGATCCCCAGAGAACAAGTCCACTTTATCTCATAAGCCCTGAGCAGCTCTTTGTCTTAGGCCACCTTGGATTGCAAGGAACAGAAACCTTGGGCCTTCCCAAAGGGAGGGGGATTTGCCACAAAGATGGAAGCAGAGCCAGGACTCTTGGGAGCCGTGCTGTCTGCTCCTCTCCATTTCTTCTCTCTGCATATCTCCATCCTCCTCTGGGCAGAGCCCCTGCCTTTGTAAGTCTTGGGGTCTGCTTTCCCCAAGGGGCTCTGGTTGTAATCTTCACACCAACAGTGGCCCATTTAAGCTGCATTGTTCAACTCCCAGAGTCACCTATAGTCTATCCACCATGGCCAGGAGGCTGTCCCCAGAGGGCTGTAGGTGCAGCCCAGATGTTAAGAAAAGAGTACAGGCAGAGAAGAAAGGATGCCCACATCTTGGGGAGTTTCTGTGCCACGTGCCAGGCCCTGGGCTGAGCTCTGGGGCACAACGACTCAAAGGATGTGCTTCCTGCCCTCAAGGAGTTGCAGGCTAGTGGGGCATTCGGATGGTGGATGGTGAGGCGCAAACAAAAGTTACGGGAGAAATGGAGGCCCCTGGGCTCTGCTTCAGAGCACAACTGGGTACAGGCACTTTGCAGGGCAACGGCCAGGGGTGTTAAAACACAGATGTAATCCCACGCCTTGGTTCCTGCACTACAGAAGCACAGGGGAGGCACGGATTAGAACACCGTTGATCACATTATTTGTAAAGGCAAAAATTGCAAATGCTCTGGTCTTCAGTAGCACCATAAAATGTGGACAGCAGTTTAAAAGAAGGAGCTAGAATGATCTGTGACAGAATCCATAGTTTCCCAAGACATATTTTTGAGCAAAAAAGGGAAAAGTTACTGATAGTACAGTACAATGCTGCTTGCATTTTCCAGTTACCTATTTCTCCCTAACAACATCACCACAAATTTAGGAGTTTCCAACAACACAAACTTATTATCACAGTTTTTGTGAGTGGGGAATTGGGCATGGCTTCACTGGGTCTTCTGCTTCTGCACTGGGTCTCACAGAGCTTAAATCAAGGAGTCAGCCAGAGCTGCGTTCTCATCTGAAGCTCACCCGGGGAAGGAGCTGCTTGCACACTCACATGGTGTTGGCAGGACTCACTCAGTTCCTTGCCAGTCTCCAGACTGAAGGCCTGGGTTCCTTGCTGGCCAGGGGCTGGAGGCCTCCCACACCTCCCTGCTTACTCCGTAGGCAGCTAGCAACTTGGCAGCCTGCTTCTTCAAAGCCCGCAAGGGGGTCTCCAAGCAAGATAGACATAAAATCTTTTATTTTACATAATGTAAATCTTTTACATAACATAAAATTTACCATTCTATCCATTTAAGAGTGTACAAGTTCAGTGGCATCAAGCACATTCACAGTGTTGTGTAACTATCACCACTATTTCCAGAACTTTTTCATCATCCCAAACAGAAACTCTGTATGCATTAAGCAACAACTCTTCCACTCCCCTCCCCTCCCCCAACCCCTGGCAACCTCTACCCGACTCTCTGTCTCTATGAACTATGCCTGCTCCAGTTATGGTAGAATCATAAGCAGAACCTATTTGTCCTTCCATTACTGATTTTAGTCATTTGAGTGTTTCTTTCTTTCTTTCTTTCTTTCTTTCTTCCTTTCTTTCTTTCTTTCTTTCTTTCTTTCTTTTCTTTCTCTTTCTTTTTTCTTTTTTTTGCCTTCGTTAATCTAGCCAAAGATTTGTGAATTCTGTAGAGCTTTTCAAAGAACCTACTTTTGGTTTTGTTCTTTCTCCTCCATTATGTTTGCCTCTACTCTAATCCTTACTATTTTCCTTCCTTCTCCTAAATTTGGGCTTGGTTTACTCTTCTTTTTCTAGTTCTTTAAGGTATATGGTTAGGTTATTGATTTGAGATCTTTCTTCCATTTTAATACAGGCATTCACAGCTATGAATGCCTCTAGTGTTACTTTCTCTGCATCCCGTGAGTTTTGGTGTGCTTTGTCTTCATTTTTATCCATCCCAAGGTATCATCTGATTTCCCTTGGTTATTTAAGTGTTGTTTGATGAACTATCAGGACCTCATCGAGATAAAAAGCTTCTGCACAGTGAAGGAAAGAACCAACAAAATTAAAAGGCAGCCTACAGAATGGGAGAAGATATTTGCAAATGACATATCTGATAAATGGTTAGTATCCAAAATCTGTAAAGAACTTATCAAACTTAACACCCAAAAAACAAATAATCCAGTTAACAAACGGGCAGAAGACATGAATAGATAGTTTTCCAAAGGAGACCTCCAGATGGCTAATGGACACATGAAAAGATGCTCAACATCACTCATCATCAGGGAATTGCAAATCAAAACCACCATGAGATATCACCTCACACCTGTCAGAATGGATAAAATTATCAACTCAGGAAACAACAGATGTTGACAGGATGTGAGGGGGAAAGGGGAACCCTCCTACACTGTTGGTGGGAATGCAAGCTGGTGCAGCCACTCTGAAGAACAGTATGGAGGTTCCTCAAAAAGTTAAAAATAGAACTACCCTATAACACAGCAATTGCACTGCTAAGTATTTACCCAGAGGATACAAAAATACAGATTCGAAGGGGTACATGTACCCCCATGTTTATAGCGACATTATCAACAATAGCCAGACTATGGAAAGAGCCTAAGTGTCCATCAACTGATGAATGGATAAAGAAGACACGATGTATGTATACGGTGGAATATTACTCAGCCATCCCATTTGCAGTAACATGGATGGAGCTAGAGGGTATTACACTAAGCAAAATAAGTCAGCCAGAGAAAGAAAAATACCATATGATTTCACTCATATGTGGAATTTAAGAAACAAAACAGATGAACATATGGGAGGGGGAAAAAAAGAGAGAGGGGGAAATAAACCATAAGAGACTCTTCATGTTAGAGAACAAACTGAGGGTTGATGGAAGGAGGTGGGTAGGGGATGGGCTAGATGGGTGATGGGTATTAAGGAGGGCACCTGTTGTGATGAGCACTGGGTGTTATATGTAAGTGATGAGTCACTAAATTCTACTCCAGAAATCAATATTACACGATATGTTAACTAAAGAGAATTTATTTTTATTTTTATTTATTTATTTTTAAGATTTTATTTATTTATTTGACAGAGAGACACAGCGAGAGAGGGAACACAAGCAAGGGCAGAACAGAAGCAGGCTTCCCGCCAAGCAGGGAGCCCAATGCGGGGCTCGATCCCAGGACCCTGGGATCATGACCTGAGCCGAAGGCAGATGCTTAACGACTGAGCCACCCAGGTGCCCCACTAAAGAGAATTTAAATAAAAATTTGAAAAAGAAAAAAAAGAGTGTATTGTTTGAATTCCACATATTTGTGAATTTTCCAGTTTTCCTTCTGTTATTGAAATTCAGTTTCCCTTGTGATCAGAAAAGATACTTTGTATCATTTCAGGCTCTTATGATTTATTAAGACTTGTTTTGTGTTCTAACAGGTGAGCTGTCCTGGAGAACATTCCATATGTACTTGAGAAGAACGTGTATTCAGCTGTTTTTAGGTAGTGTTCTGTATATCTCTGCTAGGTCCAATCGATTTATAATACTGTTTAAGTCCTCTATTTTCTTTCTTTTTTTTTAAAGTTCTATTTATTTAAGTAATCTCTACACCCAACACGGGGCTAGAACTCACAACCTCGAGATCAAGAGTCACACATTCTTCCAACTGAGCCAGCCAGGCGCCCCAAGTGCTCCATTTTCTTATTGGTCTTCTGTTTCATTGTTCTATCCCATATTGAAAGTAAGGTATTGAAATCAACTGTTATGGTAGAACTGTCTATTTCTCCTTTCAGTTCTGTCAGTTTTTGCTTCATATATATTTTAGGTCTCCTTTGTTAGGTAGGTATAGGTTTATAACCGTAGATGCTGGATTGCATCTTTTATTAATATGTTCAATATGTAATGTCCTTATTATCTCTTATAATCTTTTTGGCCTAAAGTCTATTTTGTCTGAAAAATAATATAGTCAGCTCTCTTTTGGTTACTATTTGAGTGGAATATCTTTTTCCATCCTTTTACTTTGACTTCTCTATGTCTTTGTATCTGAAGTGAGTCTCTTATAGATAGCATATAGATAGATCATGTTTTTATGCCCAATCTTCCCATCTCTGTCTTTTAATTGGAGAATTTAAGCCATTTACATTTAAAGTAATTACTGATAAGGAAGGATTTACTGTGCCATTTAGCTATTCATTTTCTGTTTTGTATTTTTCTGATCTTCAGTTTCCTCCATTACTGCCTCTTTTTGTATTTGATTATAGTTGATTTTTTTTTTTTTTGTAGAAAGCTATTTTGATTCCCTTCTTTTTTACTTTTCTGTATATATATATTTCTTTTAGTTTTATTTTTGAGAGAGAGAGAGAGAGCACACAAGAAGGGGAGAGAGGAGGGACAGAGAGAAAGGGAAAGAGAGAATCCCTAGCAGGTTCCATGCCCAGTGCAGAGCCCAAGATGGGGCTTGATCTCACAACCCCGAGATCATGACCTGAGCCAAAATCAAGAGTCAGACACTTAATGGACTGAGCCACCCAGTTGCGTCCCCCCCCTTCTCTGTATACATTTTAGTTATTTTCTTAGTGGTTACTTTGGGGATTACAATTAACCTCTTAGCCTCATAACAACCTAGTTTGAGTAATACCAACTTCGTTTCAATAGTATATCAACATTCTGCCCCTGTAAATCCCTGTCCCTTCCCCTTTATGTTGTTTTTGCCACAGATTACATCTTTATTGCCCATTAACATAGATTTATAATTATTGTGTTATGCACTTATCTTTTAAATCATATACGAAAAAAAGATTGGCTACAAATCAGAAGTACAATAATACTGGCTTCTATATTTACCTATGTAGTTACATTTACCAATGTTCTTTATGACTTTAAGTTACAGTCTGTTGTCCTTTCAATTAAACCTGAAGGACTCCCTTTAGCATATCTTGTAGGGAAGGTCCACTGGTAATAAACTCTGTCAGTTTTGGCTTATCTGGAAATATCTTAATTTCTCCTTCACTCTTGAAGGAGAGTTTTGCTGGATATAGAATTCTTGGTTGAATTTTTTTCTTTCAGGACCTCACATATATCGTCTCACTGCCTTCTGGCCTCTGTAGTTTCTGAGGAGAAATCGGGTAGCTATCTTTTGAGGATTCCTTGTATGTGATAAGTTGCTGTACTCTTGCTACTTTCAAAATTCCCTCTGTCTTTGGATTTTGACAATTTCACTCTAATGTGTCTCAGCATGGAACTCTTTGAGTTTATCCTGCTTGAGATTTGTTGAGCTTCTTAGATATGTATATTCATGGTTTGTTTGGGTTTTTTTTTTTCAGATTGGGGAAGTTTTCAGCCATTATATCTTCAAATACTTTTCTGCCCCTTCTCTCTCTCTCCTCCTCAGACTCCTATAATGCATTTGTCAATATGCATGGTAGTGTCCTACAGGTCCCTTAGGTTCTGCTCATTTTTTTATTATTTTTTCTTTCTGCCCATCAGATTGTATAATTTCAATCACTTTATCTTTAAGTTTACTGATCCTTTCTTCTGCCTGCTCAAATCAGATGTTGAACCCCTCTAGTGAATTTTTCATTTCGGTTATAATTTTCAGCTCCAGAATTTTTATTTAGCTCTTTTTTTTGTGTCTCTATCTTTTAGTTGATATTCTCATTTTCTTCAAACATCATTTTCCTGATTTCTTGTAGTTCTTTGTCCATGGCTCCCTTTAGCTCATCGAGCATATTTAAGAATTGATTTCATGTTCTTGACCAGCAATGCCAATGTCTAGCCTTCCTCAGGGATGTATCCTGTCAAGTTTTTTTTCCTGTGAATGGGTCATTCCTTCCATTTTATTTGTATGTTTTGTAATTTTAGTTGAGAACCAGATGTTACGAATATCATAATGAAGTCACTCTGTAAATCTGATGCTCCCACTCCTCAGGGATTGCTGGTTTTTGCTTGTTGAAGGTTGGAACTGTCCATCTGTGACTTTTCCAAACTATTCTTGCAAAGTGTGTATTCCTTGTATTGAATGGTCAGGGAAGTTTCTGTTCCATTAAATTTGTGGTCAGCCAGTGACCTGACAAAGATTTCTTTAACTGTCTGGCTCAAAAAAAAAATTTTTTTTTGTTGTTTCTTTTTGTCTCTTTAAATCTCACCACAGATCCTGCCAGGGGCCCTCAGCTGCTGCAGCTGAGAGATCTGAAATGAAGGCAAGCATCTGCACTGGCCCCTCAAAACACTGCCAGACCAACCAAAACATACAAACCCAAATATGTGAAGAACAAGGACCCTACTGCCCACCCTGGCACAAGCCAGTCACTCCAGCAACATGGGCCTCTATCCCCACAGCTGTGGCAAGACTGAGGAACAGGAAATGGTAGATGGTTACTGCACACTTCTCTCTTACCAAAGAATAGCAGCTTCTCCCTTCATTAAACATTCCTCTGATTGTTGTAAGTATCCAATCAGGTTTCAGAGTTCCAAAATGGTTGGTTCCATTCACTCTTTCCTCCTCCATCATTGCTTCAGTGGAGGGATCAACTCCTAGAGCTTCCTACTCTACCATTTTGTGTGACATCCTATGTAATATAATTACTTACTTATAATCACAGATATTCTGTTACCTTTGCTGCATTCTACTGGATACAAGAAGCAAGTTGCAGGTCCTTCCCACACTCAAGGGGAGGGGCTTACACAAGGTCATGAATACCAGGAGGCTGAGACCATTGAGACTACCTCAGTCCATCCTCTATTCTGCTTCTGCGTTATTTCTAAATAAACAAACATATGCATATATGTGAAAGAATGGGGAAAGTTCTGGGAAAAGATGCATTGAATTCTTAAATCAGAGAAGTCAAGGGACAAGGATTGTTTGCAGAGCTTGGGGAAAAGTAAAGAGGTGAAGTTTTACTTTTTTGAAAGAAAATATATTTAAATATTATCCCAAAAAATGGCTAAAGAATTGTAAACATTTCCTTTAGAGAAGAGATAAACATTTGTATTTGAGCTGAGTCTGGAGTTCTTTAGGAAGAAGGAAACATCTATTGATTTAAGAATTTTCACTGATTCCCTTTGCCCCAAACATTTGCAGTGTCCAGTCCAAGAATACAAATATGAGCACTGAAAATGAAATGCTAAATACTTAGATGTTAGAAGTCTCTTCCAGTTTCCCTTTCTTTCTCTTCCCATTCTGAACAATTCAACTCAAAAGCCATTAGGGAGGACAGAAAATAGAAGGCATTCATGTAGGTCGAGGTGAAGATGCAGGGCCAGGACTAGAGTAAGGAGAGTGAGGCACTCACCTTGGCTAAAAACATTAAGAGTGTGTTCAATAATTCATTAATTAAGATAAATCATATTTTAATGTATTACTTTAAAAAAGCAAAATAAATGCAAAAAAATCCATAATGAGCAAAATATCAAAAATATTAAACAAAGGATCAGTATTACTGAATTATTCTTTTGCCTCAAGCTCCAATATGACTCAGCACAGCACTTTAATTTCAAGAAGGCATTCATGTGAGGGTATGGCCCAATGTGGGGTGTAAGAACTTGACCAGAGACCATGAGGTGTCCACATGGGTAACAGCTCAGCACGGGGTTTCAGAGCCTGAGTGAGGAGGATGTCTTGGTGCAGAGTGTCAGAGCCTTAACTAGGTGAAGAGGACACCCACACAGTAGGGGCCAGGTGCAGGGAATTGGACCCCAAGAAAGGTAGGAGAATGTTCATGAAGGAGGGAAGACCAGGGCAGATTTCTAGAGCCCAGGGGGGTTGAGAAGAGCTTCCAAGTGGCTATGTGCATCCTGGCGTAAGTTGTCAGAGTATGGTGAGGGGAGGCATTGGCATTGTGGAACATCAGTGGGAGAGTTGGTTACATTGAAAGGAATTGATTAAGTAAAGAGATTAAGGATTTAGAGAAACATGTTTCTCACAGCTGGAGAAGGAAGGTACAAATGTCAAAGGGAGAAATCTAGAATGGAACCTATGGTGTTGGATGGGTATTGGACATATTGGTATGATATCACAATTTTCAATAAACTTCTAGTTTCTTCATTTCATCCTTTGTGCTAAATTTTTGTCACAGAATTTACTTTCACATGATGCTATAAATTATACATTGTTGGGGCACCTGGGTGGCTTAGTTGGTTAAGTGTCTGACTCTTGGTTTTGGCTCAGGTCATGATCTCAGGGTCGGGAGATCAAGCCCTGCATTGGGCTCCACGCTCAGTGGGCAGTCTGTTGGAGATTCTATCCCTCTCCTTCTCCCTGTACCCCTTCTCTCCCTTCTCTCCCTCTCTAAAATAAATAAATAAATATTTAAAAAATTATACATTGTTACTATTTTTGCTTTAGATAGTTATGTTTTAGAGAGATTAGAAAAAAATGTTTGCATCTTTTAGTATTTACCTTCAACTTCACCATTTCCAGAGTTCATTTTTGTATGTTGGCCGAAGTTTCTGTTTGGTACCATATTCCTTCTTATATCAAATTTCTTCCCAAAGAACATCCTTTACAGGTTTTGTAGCATAGGTCTGCAAGCAATGAATTTTCTCAGATTTTAGGTTTTTCTTTAGAAGTCTTTATTTCACCCTCATTTTTAAAAGATATTCTCCCTGTACAGAGAATTCTGGATTGACAGATTTTTCTCTCAGCATTTTAAAGATGTCACTCTATTTTCAGCTTGCCTATTTTCTGATGAGAACTTGGCTATAAGTATAATCTATGCTCTTATGTAAGCAATGTACTTTCCCTCCATAGCTGTGTTATTTTCTCTTCTATTGGCATGTCAGTAGTTTTAGTATGATGTGTCTAGTGTGTGTGTGTGTGTGTGTGTGTGTGTGTTTATTGGGCTTGGGGTTCTCTGAGATTCTTGGATCTACAGTTTGTTACCTTTCAATTCTTTTGTAAAATTCTTAGAGACATTCTTTAAACATTTTTTCTGCTCCATTCTCTCTCTCTTCTTTTGGGACTCCAATAACATTTAAAACTTTTTGTTATTGGGGCGCCTGGGTGGCTCAGTCGTTGAGCGTCTGCCTTCGGCTCAGGTCATGATCCCAGGGTCCTGGGATCGAGCCCCGCATTGGGCTCCCTGTTCAGCAGGAAGCCTGCTTCTCCCTTTCCCAATCCCCCTGCTTGTGTTCCCTCTCTCGCTGTGTCTCTCTCTGTCAAATAAATAAATAAAATCTTTAAAAAAAAAATAAAAAATAAATAAAACTTTTTGTTATTACCCCACAGCTTTTTGATGCTCCTCTGTTCAATTTTTCCCACTCTTTTTCCACTTTGTATTTCAGTCTGGGCAATTTCTATTGAAATATATTCATGTTTACTGATTCATTCCTTGGCCATATCAAGTCTTCTGATGAACCTGTTGAAGGAAATCTTCATATCTGAGACTTTTTAAAAATTTTGTGTTTCCATTTGATGCCTTCTTTTGGTTTCCATCCCTCTGCTGGAATTCCCCATCTGTTCATGCATGTTGTCCATTTTTCCATTCGATTACCTTCTGCAATTATTGATTAGTTTGCATTTTCTAAAGCTTTATATAAATGGAACAGTACAGTATGTGTGGCTTTTTTCACTAGTATGTTGTGTGTGTCAATACTTCATTCCTTTTTATTTATGAGTAGTATTACATTGTATGAATATACCACAATTTCTTTGTTCCTTCATCTATTGGTGGACATTGTGTTATTCCCAGTAGGAGCTATTAAACTCTATCAATATTTGTGTACAAGTCTTTTTATAGGCATTTGCTTTTGTTTCTCTAAGGTAAATAACTAGGAATGGAGTGGCTGGATCATATGGTTGGTGTCTAAATTTTTTTTTTAAGATCTTACTTATTATTTGAGAGAGTGAGTGAGAGGGAGAGAGAGAGAGCAAGCACAAGTGGAGGCAGGGGGAGAGGGGCAGAGGGAGAGGGAGAAGCAGACTCCTTACTGAGGAGGGAGCCCGATGCGGGGCTCAATCCCAGGACCCTGGGATCATGACCTGAGCCGAAGGCAGACACTTAACTGACTGATCCACCCAGGCGCCCATGTTTGTACCATTTTAAATTCCCACCATCAGTGTATGAGTGTTCTAGTTGCTCCATATCCTCACCAACATTTGATATTGTCAGTCCTTTTAATTTTAGCCATTCTAATAGATATGAGTGGTATCTCATTATGGTTTTAATTTGCATTTATCTAAAGTCTAATGCCTTAAGCATATTTTCCTGTGATTGTTGGTTATGCATGTATTTTCTTTGGTGAATTGTCTATTCAAATCTTTTGACTATTTTTAATTTGGCTTATTTTCTAATTACTGAGCTTTGAGATATATATATATATATGTACATATATATATGTGTATATATATACTCATATATAAACTGTCAATGCAAGTCCTTTATCAGATATGATTTGCAAAGATTTCCTCCCAGTATATAGCTTATCTTTTCATCCTCCTAATGATGTCTTTTGAATAGCACAATTTTTTTTTTATTTTGGTGAAGTCAAATATATTTATTTATTTATTTTAGAGAGAGTTAAAGATAGAGTGTGGACGGGTTAGGGGCAGAGGAAAAGGGAGAGAGAATCTCAAGCACACTCTGCACTGAGCACAGAGCCCCACTTGGAGCTCAATCCCACAAGCCAGAGATCCAGACCTGAGCCGAAATCAAGAATTGAATGCTCAACCAACTGAGCCACCCAGGTGCCTGGGTGAAGTCAAATTTATAAATTAATGGATCATGTTTTTGATGTTGTATCTAAGAAAGTTCTGCCCAACCCACAGTCACAAAGATTTTCTCCTGTTTTTTTTTCTAAAATTTCTATATTTTACATTTAGGTCTATGATCTATTTTGAGTTAATTTTTGTATCTGTTGAGAAGTATGGATTGAAGTTTGCTCTTGGCATGCACATGTGCAACTGTTCCAACTGCATTTATTGAAAAGACTATCCTTAAAAAAAAAAAAAAAAGACTATCCTTTCCTCACTGATTTGCTTTTGTACTTTTGTCAAAATGAGTTCTACATATATTTATGGACTTCTGAAATCTCTATTCTGTTCTATTGCTTTATTTGTCTGTCTTCATGTTAACACCACACTATTTTGTTACTGAGGCTTTATATTAAGTCTTGAAATCAGGTAATGTTAGTCCTCCAACTTTGTTGTTCTTTATGAAAGCTGTTTTGGCCATTCTAGGCCTTTGAACTGCCATGAGAATTTTAGAATCAGTTTGTCAATTTCTTACAAAATAGTCTACTAAGATTTTGATTGAAATTGTGTTGAATCTATAGATCATCTGGGAGAAATTGACATTTGAACAATATTAAAATTTCCAACCCACTAACAAGGTATGTGTCTCTACTTATTTAGGTATTCTTTTGTTTCTCTCAATAATATTTTGTAGTTTTTGATATGTAAGTCTTACACATCTTTTGTTTCATTTTTCCTAAATATTTCAATTTTTGATGCTATTGTGCATAGTATTATTTGTTACTAGTAGGTAAAAACACAATCAATTTTTGTATCTTGCAATCTTGCTACACACTTTTATTAATAGCTTTTTTGTAGATCTCACTGGATTTTTAACATAATTAATCATGTCATCTGTGAATAAAGGCAGCTTTACTGCTTCCTTTCCAATCTGATGTCATTAATTCCTTTTTCTTGCTTGATTACACTGGCCTGTAACTCCAGGACAATGTTGAATACATAAGATTAGAGTGGACTGTTAGGTATAATGTTAGTTGTAGGATTTTCATAGATGCCCTTATCAGGTTGAGGAAGTTCTCTTTTGTTCATAGTTTGCTTACTATTTTTATCAGGATGGATGGACGGATGTTGGATTTTTTTTTAAAGATTTTATTTGTGAGAGAGAGTGAGCAAGAGAGAGAGAGACAAAGAGAGCACACAGGGGCGCCTGGGTGGCTCAGTTGTTAAGCATCTGCCTTCGGCTCAGGTCATGATCCCATGGTCCTGGGATCGAGCCCTGCATCAGGCTCCCTGCTCTGCGGGAAGCCTGCTTCTCCCTCTCCCACTCCCCCTGCTTGTGTTCCCTCTCTCACTGTGTCTATCTCTGTCAAATAAATAAAATCTTTAAAAAAAAGAGAGAGAGAGCACACAAAGAGGGGTAGAGGGAGAGGGAGAAGCAGACTCCCCTGCTGAGGAGGGAGCCCAACTCGGGGCTCAATTCCAGGACCCCGGGATCATGACCCAAGCCAAAGGCAGATGCTCAACCAACTGAGCCACCCAGGCACCCCTGGATGTTGGACTTTATAAAATGCTTTATGCATCTATTGAGATGATAATATAGTTTTTCTTTTTTTTTTTTATTTTATTTTTTATTTTTTTAAAGATTTTATTTATTTATTTGACAGAGAAAGACACAGCGAGAGAGGGAATACAAGCAGGGGGAGTGGGAGAGGGAGAAGCAGGCCTCCCGCCGAGCAGGGAGCCCGATGCGGGGCTCGATCCCAGGACCTGGAATCATGACCTGAGTCGAAGGCAGACGCTTAACGACTGAGCCACCCAGGCGCCCCGATAATATAGTTTTTCTTATTTGGTTTGTTAATATAGTGAATTACATTAACTTTCTTGAAGTTCTTATTGTTAAACCAATCTTGCATTCCTACAGTAACACAACTTGGTCATGGTATGTTATCCTTTCAGTATTTCATTGGATTGAATTTGCTGAAAATGTGTTAAGAATGTTTGCTTCTATGTTCATGAAGATAGTGGTCTGCAGGGTTTTTCTTGTTTGTTTGTTTGTTTGTTTTTCCCTGTGATATCTTTGTTTCAGGATCAGAATAATTCTGGCCTCAAAGAATGAGTTAAGAAATATTTTCACGTCTTCAATTTTCTGGAAGATTTTGCATAGAAGTGGTGTTTTTTATTTCCCTAAATGTTTGTTAGAATTCACTGGTGAAGCCATCTGGGTCTAGAGTTTAATTTGTGGGAAGAATTTTAACTGCAAATTAAATTTATCTAATATATATATATGGCTACTTGGATTGTCTATTTCTTCTTGAGTGAGCTTTAGTAACTTGTCTTTCAAGGAATTTGTCCACTTCATCTAGTTGTTGTTGAATTTTTAGCATGTTGTTCACAATTCTTACTTACTACTATTTTAATATATATGAATCCTATAGTGAGTTGCCTCCTTTATTCCTGAAATTGGTAATTTGTATCTTCTCTCCTTTATTTTTGATCAATATAGCTAGAGATTTATAAATCTGATTGATATCATAAAACCACTTTTGGATTAGTTGGTTTTCTCTATTGTTTCTGCCCTCTATTTCATTGATTTCCAGTTTTATCTTCATTATTTCCTCTCTTTTCCTTATTTTGGGATTAATTTAATCTTCTTTTACTGGTTTCTTTCTTTCTTTTTTTTTTTTTTTTAAGATTTTATTTATTTATTTGACAGAGAGAGACACAACGTAAGAGGGAACACAAGCAGGGGGAGTGGGAGAGGGAGAAGCAGGCTTCCCGCGGAGCAGGGAGCCCGATGTGGGGCTCGATCCCAGGACCCTGGGATCATGACCTGAGCCGAAGGCAGACGCTTAACGACTGAGCCACCCAGGCGCCCCTTCTTTTACTGGTTTCTTGAAGTGGAAGCTGAAGTCTTTGAGACCTTTCTTCTTTTCTAATATACATTTTTAGTGCTTTTTATTTCCTCCTAGATACTACTTCAGGTACACATTTTGATGTGTTGTGTTTCATTTTCATTGAGTTAAAAACAGTTTCTAATTTCTGTTCTGAGTTTTTGATCCATTTATTACGTGTAAGTGTGTTGTTTAGTTTCCAAATACTTGGAGAATTTCCAAAGCTATTTCTGTTATTCATTTCTAATTCAATTCCATTGTAATCAGAGAGCATACTTTGTATGAAGTGAATCTTTTTAAATTTATTGAGACTTGTTTTATGGCTCAGAAGATGGTTTAGCATGTGAGCTTGAAAAGAATGTATTTTGCTGTTATTGGATGATGTGTTCTATAAATGTCAATAGAGTCAAGCTGTGTGATAATATTGATTTTCCGGGGTGCCTATTTAAAAAATATATTGATTTTCTATCTACATGTTCTTTTTTTTAAAAAAGATTTTTATTTATTTATTTGACAGAGAGAGACACAGCGAGAGAGGGAACACGAGCGGGGGGGTGGGAGAGGAAGAAGCAGGCTTCCCACTGAGCAGGGAGCCAGATGGGGGGCTCTATCCCAGGACCCTGGTATCACGACCTGAGCCAAAGGCAGGTGCTTAATGACTGAGCCACCCAGGCACCCCGCCACCTACATGTTCTATCAACTACTGAGAATGAGGTATTAAATCTCCAGCTAAAATTGTGGATTTGTGCGTTCCTTCTTATATTTCTTTCACTTCTTGCTTCATGTATTTTGAAGCTCTCTTATTAGACGCATAAACATTTAGGATTGTTGTGTCCCCTCAATGAATTGACCTACTTTTCACAATGAAATAAAATTATTGATACTTAGTAATACTCTTTTCCCTAAAACCTACTTTTTAAAAAAGATTTTATTTATTTATTTGAGGTGGGGAGAGAGAGAGAGTGAATTGGGGGAGCAGGAGAGGGACAAGCAGACTCTCCACTGAGCACAGAGCCCCACAGAGGCTCGATCCCAGGACCTTGAGATTATGACCTGAGCCAAAGTCAGATGCTTAACCAACTGATCCACCAAGGTGCACCCAAAAACTGCTTTGATGCTAATATAACCTCCCCAGATTTCTTTTTACTGGTATTAACATGGTATCTCTCTCTTTTTGCCTTTTAGTTGTGCCTTTATATTTAAAGTTGATTTCTTGGAGGTAGTATATAGGAGGGTATTTTTTAAAATATAGTTTAACTATCTCTGCCTTTTAATTGGGATGTTTAGACAGTTTAAATTTAATGTGATTATGGATATGGTTAGGTTTAAATCTATCATCTTGTTATTTGCATTTTATTTGTCCCATCTCTTCTTTCCTTTTTTACACTTTTTCTGCCTTCTTTTGTACTAATTGTATATTTTTTAGAATTCCATTTTATCTCCTCTGTTGGCTTATTAGCTAAAACTTTTTGGCTTTGTATTTTAGTGGTTGCTTTGTAGTATATATCTTCAACTTATCGCAGTCTACCTTCAGGTGCTATACACCACTTCATGTATATTGTAAGAAACTTACAATAGTGTGTTTCCATTTCTTCCCTCATAGTCTTATGCCATTGTTATCATACAGTTTACTTTTACGTAAATCCCACTACTAAAACAGTCAGTTACCTCATAATGAGATCTAAATAATAAGAAAATGTCTTATGCATGGTTAGCATTTCTAAAGCTCTTCATTCCATTCTGGTTTCCCTCAGGTATCATTTTCCTTCTGCCCAAAGGACTTCCTTTGACATGTTAGTTCCTTAATCTTTGCTTTTGCCATGCCTAATCTGCTGTGAATCCTATCTAATGTATGTTCTGTCTCAGACATTGTAGTTTTAATATCTGCGAGTTTACTTTGAGTATTTTAACAAATATTTTCCATGTCTCTACTGAACATTTTTAATCTTTCCTTTAGTTTCCAGCATATGGGATACAGTTATAATAACTACTTTAATGTCTTTCTCTACTTATTCTATCATCTGTGTTATTTCTGGTTCAGTTCAATTGACTGAATTTTCTTCTCATTATGGCTCATAGTTTCTTGTTTCTTTGCATACCTGGCAACTTTTTTTTGGATGCCATACACCATTTATACTAGTTTTAAAAATAATTTTACTTTGTTTTGTGTTATTTTGTGCTCACATAAATATTCTTGAACTTTGTTCTGGGACACGGTTATGTTCCTCAGACAGAGTTTGGTTCTTTCTGGTCTTGCTTTGGGAGGGAAGATCAGAGCAATGTTTAGTCTAGGGCTAATTTTCCCCACTACACAGGCAGGAGCTTTCTGTACTTTACCCAAAGCTCTATAAGGTTTCCCCTCTGGTTAGTGGGAGCAGGAAATCTACTCCTGGCCCTGTTTAAGCTATTGTGATTGTTCCCTCGGATCCTTTTAGGTGTTTCTTTCCCTGGCCTGAGCATTTCCTTTACCTGCGCTCTTGATATCAAGGGTCTTGAGTTCAAGCCCCATGTATATCTCAAGAGAATGACATATAAGACATAGACTGGGGGTGCCTGGGTGGCTCAGTCGGTTAAGCTTCTGACTCTTGGTTTCAGCTCAGGTGTGATCTCAGGTTGGTGAAACTGAGCGCCACCTCAGCTCTGTGCTCAGCAGAGAGTCTGCTTAAATTTCTCTCTCCCTCTTCCTCTGCCCCTCCCCGCTGCGCTCTCTCTCTCTCACTGAAATAAATAAATAAATCTTAAAAAAAAAAAAAAAAGACATAGACTGGAAAAACATTTACAAATCACCTATCTAAAAAGGACTTGTATTCAGGATATAAAGAACTCTCAAAATTAAGCAATAAGAGGGGTGCCTGGGTAGCTCAGTTGGTTAAACATCTGACTCTTGATTTTGACTCAGGGTTGTGAGATCAGGCTCCATTGCTGGGCGTGGAGCCTGATTAAGATTCTCCTTCTCCCTGGGCGCCTGGGTGGCTCAGTTGGTTAAGCGACTGCCTTCGGCTCAGGTCATGATCCTGGAGTCCCTGGATCGAGTCCTGCATCGGGCTCCCTGCTCAGGAGGGAGCCTGCTTCTCCCTCTGACCCTCCCCCCTCTCATGTGCTCTCTCTCTCATTCTCTCTGTCTCAAATAAATAGATAAAATCTTTAAAAAAAAAAAAAAGATTCTCCTTCTCCCTCTTTCTCTGCCCCTCCCCTCCTCTCTCTCTAAAAAAAAATTAAACAATAAGAAAACAAACAATCCAATTAATTTTTTTAATATGTATGTATGTATGTGATCTCTACCCCCAATATGGGGCTCAAACTCATGATCCCAAGGTTGAGTCCCATGTTCTGACGACTGACCCAGTCAGGTGCCTCACAAATAACCTAATTTAAAAATGGGTGAAAGGTTTGAGCAGACACTTCATCAAAGAAGATATAAGCATGGCAAATAAGCCTGAAAAAATGCTCACCCTCATTAATCCCACATGACACCCTACTCCAGACCTATTAGAGTGGCTAAAATAAAAAAGACTGACCAAACCAAGTGTGGACAAGGAGGTGGGGAGCTGGACCTCTCACACATTGCTGGGATGCAACATGGCGCAGCATCTGGAAAGTGGTATGACAGTTTCTTATAAAATAAAACCCACTGTTTGGCCCAGCAATGCCACTTCTGGTTGCTTACCCAAGGGGAAAGAAAACTCCGTTCACACCAAAACCGGTCCATGAATGTTTATAGCAGCGTTATTCATAGTAGTGAAAAACTGGAAACAACCCAAATGTCCTTGACAGGAGAACAGATAGGCAAACAGACAAACAGACGCACACTGGAATACTACTTAGCAGCATAAAGAAACCAACTCTTGATACACTGACATCATAAAAGCCTCTCAAAAGCACTATGCTAAGTGAAACAAGCCAGTCTCAAAAGGTTACTTACTGAAGAACTCCATTTACAAGACATTCTAGAAAAAGATGGGGAATAGACCAGGGGTTGCCAGGGTTTAGGGGATGGACTGACTACAAAGAGCATGAGGGAATTTGGGGGTGATGGGGCCATTCCATCCCTCACTGTCATGGTGGATGCCCAGATATTCGCACATGTGAAATCTTGCCGAAGCGTATACACAAACCAAATAAAAGAAAACGGCATTTAATTAAAAAAACAAACAAAAATCCTCAGCGGTACATTAGAAATGATTTTGGGTATAGTTTATTCAGCGTTTCTGGGTGTTTGTGAGCAGAGGAGTTCTCAGGTTATCTGATGCCACCTTCTTGCCAGACCTGGGCAACTTCCTGATACTTTGACTCCTTTATCTCTCGGGTCCTCTTCCTGCCTCCAGTGCAGCCACCCACTCCCATGGCCGCGCCTGGATCTTCCTGCCACCAGGAATGGCTCTGCCTCCGAATTAGGCTGTAACTCAAAGCAACCAGTCTCTGAGCCAGTGGCTCTTCCACAGGAGTTATGTTGTCCCCAGAGGGCATTTGGCCATGTCTGGAGACATTTTTGTCCTGACTGGGGATGGTGTGGCTAGGATGCTGCTAAACGTCTTATAATATGCAGGACAGAGCCCACGACAAAGAATCGTTTGGCCGCAGATGTCAAGATAGCTGAGATTGAGAGACCCTGCATAGACTCCCCAGAAGCCGTTTCAGCCTGACCCCGACCCCCCAGCTCTGGTCTTCTATCCTCTTTCTCTGGCTTGCAGCCCATGACCCACCACAAGCTCAGCCACTCCTTTGTGAATATTCTCATCTTACTCAAGACTCCTTTAATTATAAGAAATATAAAAAAAAAAAAATCAAAACAGGTAGGGCCCAAGAGGGGACTTCATTGGAAAAACTCGAAGGTGAACCATTGATGGCTGAGTAAGAGCTGACGTTCACTGAGCACCTACTGACTGCCCCCAATCTCCACAGTCGTCCTTTGAGGTAGATACCATACTGTCCCATTTCGTGGATATCATATGGATCCCACAGGCAGAAAGGTCTGTTAGCCCACCCCAGAGTTGGGAACAGGAAACTAGACAGACAAAGCAACAAAAGAGGCTGTTCTTCAAGCTCTGTCTGGGACACTGCCCTCCCCAGTCTCGACTTCCTGCCTTTCCCTGCAGAGCTGCTCTCTTCTCTCAGTAGACCAGGTAGTTCCATTTGCCCTGGAACACAGCATCGGGAGCCGGCTGAGGACTGCTGAGCTTACGTGACCCTAATTCAGGAGACCAGCAGGGTACAAATGACATTTCTGATGGGCAAATTCAAATCCTCTGTTCAGCTGGGCTTTTTAAATTAATCGACTTTCTTTTTGTTGTTGTTGTTTAAGAGATTTATTTATTTTTCTGGGGGGAAGGGGCAGAAGAAGAGGGAGAGAGAATCCCAAGCAGACCCCCTACTGAGTATGGAGCCTGACACAGGGCTTGATCCCAGGACCCTGAGATCATGACCCAAGCTGAAACCAAGAGTCAGAAGCTTAACGGACTAAGCCACCCAGGCGCCCCGATCGACTTTATTTCTTTTAGAACGATTTTAGATCTACAGAAAAATTGAGTGATAGTACAGAAAGTTACAGTATACACCCCACCCCCACCCCACCCCAGGGTTTCCCCTATCACTAATATCCTGTATTAGTGCGGCACATTTGTTGCACTCAATCAACCAACATTGATCTATTATTATTAACTGAAGCCCATACTTTACATTAAGGTTCCCTCTTGGTGTTGTGTGTTCTCTGTATCCACGTTGCAGTGATACACAGAATGGTTGCATGCCCTCAGAGTCCCCTTGCTCCCCCTACATCCTTCCTGACTCCCCCAAATCCCTGGAAACCACTGATCTTATTACTGTCTACAGTTTAATCTTTTCTAGAATGTCTTACAGTTGGAATCACACAGTATGTGTGATTTTCTCATTGGCTTCTTTCACTTAGCAGTATGCATTTAAGGTTCTTCCATGACTTTTTGTGGCTTAATAGCTCATTTCTTTTGATCACTGAATGACACTTCATTGTCTGGACCTATCACAGTCTCTTTCTCCTTACACCTGTTGCATGACATCTTGGTTGTTTCTGGTTTTGGAGATTGAATAAAGCTGCCTTCCTGTGCAGGTTTTTGTGAGGACGTAAGTTTTCAACTCAATTGGGTAAATACCAAGGAACGTGACGGCTGGATTGTATGGTAAAACGATATTTGGTTTTGTAAGAAACTACTAAACATCTAGCAAAGTGGCCATTTCACTTTGTACTCCCACCGGCAATGACCGAGAGTTCCTGTTGCTCCACATCCTCATCAACATTTACTATTGTCAATTTTTTTGGATTTTAGCCCCTCTGAGAGGTGGGTAGTGGTATCTCATTGTTGTTTCAGCGCACAGTTCCCTAAGGACACATTATGTTGGCCAGCTTTCCAGATGCTGATTTGCCATCTGTGTATCTGCTTTGGTGAGGTGTCTGTTCAGATCTGTTGCCCATTATTTTTAAAAATATTTTATTCATTTATCTGACAGAGAGAAACAGCAAGAGAGGGAACACAAGCAGGGGGAGTGGGAGAGGGAGAAGCAGGCTTCCCGCAGAGCAGGGAGCCCAACGCGGGGCCTGATGCAGGGCCTGATGTGGGGCTTGATCCCAGAATCCTGGGATCATGACCTGAGCCGAAGGCAGACGCTTAACAACTGAGCCACCCAGGTGCCCTGAGAACCTAATGCTTTTTAACCATGAAATGTGATGTCAGCTGTGGAGGACGAAATACAAACCAAATACAAATCAGTGACGGCAGGGCTATTTTTGGAGGACAGCCTTTTTAAAATTGAACAAGTTCCCTTCGATTCCTAATTTGCTGACAGTTTTCTTTCTCCTCCTTTTCTTTTCAGATCATCAAAGTACTGAATTCTGTGAAATGCTTATTAAATATATCTATTAAAATGTCACATGGGTTTTCTCTTTAATTTTAATTAATTGACATAAGTTTCATTATGTAAATATGGTGAACTATGTTGACTTTTGCCAGTATTAAATCAGAGTTGCATTCACGGGATTAACCCTACTTTGTCATTACATATTTTTATCTTTCATATATATTGCTGGGTTTATTTTGCTAATATATTATTAAGAATACTTGCATGGAGGAGCCCTCCCTCAAGGCCATGAGATGATGTGGCTCTGCTTCCCTGCAGCCAGTACCTCTTCCCAAGACCTGCCACTTGCCTTCTGCCATGAGCCTCCTTTCCCGGGTCCCCGCAGGGCCCTGTTGACCAGGTGTTTCTTCAATGCCAGCTCTGGACTCTTCAAGAGGGAAGGAGAACGGCTTCCTGGAGAAGGAGGAATGGGCCAGCACTTGCAGGGTGAATAGCCAGGACTGGCCTGGGAGGGCCTGGCACCTGTGCTCCCTGAGGTCCCAGGAGGCCCATGTAGGGCCCAGCTATGGCCGCTTCTGAAACAGGTCAGCCTCTGCAACCCCACCCTCTTCAGCAGAACCCTGCCTCTCCCCTTCTCCAGATGGGTCTGTTTGCTTTGGCTCTGTCTTATCCAGGAGCCTGGAAGCACCATGATAGCAAGAATTAAGCACCTTTTGTTACTTTATCCTAGCACTTAGCATGGGTTTCTGGCAGCAAGGAGACAGTCCATAAATATTTGTGGAATGAATGAGGGAATGCACAGGCACATCTCTTCCCTACTGGAGTGACTGGAGGGTGAGAGGTTTGAAGCCAGGACTTTCCCCCACCCTCATACTCACTGTGTCCTCACCTCCATTCCCCACCATCACTGGGCTGGGGGAGGGGGACCACAGTGGTGGAATTTCTGTCATCTGGCTCCAAGAATCAGTGATGGCAGGTCTATTTCCACTAAAGAAGCCCCATCCCCCAAGTATGTTACACATTTTCCTGTCTATGGCTTCTTCAAACTCTTTGGTCTTGTATTTCAATACATTCATTTTCTAATTAAAAAAAAAAGAATATTTGCATGTGTGTCATGAGAGATGTGGTGCTGCGATTTTATTTTCTTGTAATGTCTTTTTCAGTTACGGCACTGGGATTGAGCTAGCTTTATAGAGTGAGTTGGAAAGTAGTCCATTCTCTTCTGTTTCCTGAAGGAGTTTGTGTAAGATTTACATTATTTCTTCCTTAAATAAAACTAGAATTGACCAATGAAGACATGTAGGCCTGGATTCTGTGTGTGTGTGTGTGTGTGTGTGTGTTTGTGTGTGTGTGTGTGTGTGTGAGAGAGAGAGAGAGAGAGAGAGAGAGAGAAAGTTTTTCATAATGATTTCAATTACTTTGATAGATATAAGTATTGGGCTATTCAGATTTTTATATTTCTTCTTTGGTTATTCATAGTATTTTTTTTTGTCTTTCGAGAAATATGCCCATCTTATCTAACTTGTCAAATTTATTAGAATAAAGTGGTTACGTATTAGTTATATATATATGTGTATATATACACACATATATATACAAAACACATGTCATCCTGTATCCAAATAAAGAAAGTTTATAACTCACCAATAACAAGACCAAAAATCCAATTAAAAAAGTTGGCCAAAGATTTGAACAGACACTTTGCCAAAGGAAGATACACAATGGACAATGAGCCCGTCAAAAAAAAAAAAAAAAAAAAAAATGCTCAACATCCTTAGTCATCGGAGAAATGCAGATTACCTCCACGATGAGATATTCTTACCCACCCCCTAGGACGGCCGAACTCAAACAGACTGACAGTGTCAAACGCTGGTGAGGATGTGAGCAGATAGAGCCCGTCCTGCTCGTTGGCAGGGGTGGCGAAGGGTGCAGCACTTTGGGAAATGGGTGGCAGTTTCTTATGATTAAACACACACCTACCCTTTGACCCGGCCATTCGGCTCCCAAGAGAAATGAAAATATTTTCCCATAGAAAGACTGGTACACGAATGTTCCCGGCAGCTTTATTCATAGTACCCCAAACTGGAAACAATCCCAAAGTCCACCACAGGGGAGGAGGCAGACAAGTCACGGAATCTATCCATTGTATGCATATCACGGAATTACTTCTCAGCAATAAAAATGAGCAAACTCCTGGGGCGCCTGGCTGGTTCTTGATTTCAGGGTCATGAGTTCAAGCCCTGCAACGGGTGTAGAGTTTACTTAAATAAATAAACTTTAAAAAAAAATGAGCAAATGCCTGATACATCCAACAATCTGAATGAATCACAGAAACATGCTTCAATTATATGAAGCTCTAGAACTGGAAAACTCATCTATGGTGAGAAAACTCAGCACTGTGGCTGCCTCTGGGAGAAGACACTGGAGACACAAGGGAGCTTTCTGGGGATCATGGGAATATGCTCTGTCTTGATAGGTTGCGGGTTACATGGTTCTATCCATTTGTCAGGACATAATTGTACCCTTAAGATTTGAGAATTTCAATATACGTACATTTTACCTTAAAAAAAAAAAGGAACTGCAACCAAATATTGAATGCTTGTTAATAGAGTGGCTTCTTATGATGGAATGGGTTGGTCACTTTGAAGCTACCTTCTGTGTATTTTAGACTTGAGCAAATGAGTCCATCAATTGAGGTTAATGGGAGTCAGGTCTCTGCCTGCTGGGGAAGGGTTATGAACATAGGACTGAACTCTTGTTTTTGACTGACGCACTGCACAGAAACAATAATAGTCGTAAGTGAAATAGGTGTGTTGTGTAGGCTGCACATACTCTCTGTCGTGTCTGCTAAGACGGCCTAGGAGCAATGGCACCCCACTGGAAATGCTCTCATCTGGCACCAGAACCTTGCTTTCTAAATCCATTCTCCACTAACAGGAAGCGACCCTTCCTAGAGAAATGACTGGTTCAGAACGGGCGCAGGGAAAGGACAAGTTGATCCTGGGATTTCTTGTGACTTCACAAAGTAAGGAAGTATTCTAAGAATGACAGGAACATGTCCAAGGGGACAGGCAGCAGCTTGAAGGGGACTCCACTGGCCAAACCCGGGGCAATCAAAGTAAGTAATGGTAGTGCTATAGACCGAATGTTTGGGTCCCCCCCCACCCCGCCCCGGCAATTCGTGTACAGAAACCTAATCCCCAGTGCGATGGTATTGGGGGGCGGGGCTTTGGGGAGGCGATTAGGACATGAGGGAGGAGCCCCCATGAATGGAATCAGTGTCCTCATAAAGGAAGATGGCAGAGAGTTCCCTCACCCCTTCTGCAGGGCGAGGCCACAAGGAGAAGAGGATGTCTGTGAACCTGAGGAAGCAGGTCCTCACCAGACACGCAATCTGCGGGCACCTTGATTTGGGCTTCCCAGACTCTGGAATCCTGAGAAAGAAATGTCTGTTGGGTAAGCCACACAGTCTGTGGTATTGTATTGTAACAGCCCAGACAAAGATGGTAGTCACGGGTTATTAAAATGGGTGAAGGGAAAATATGAAAAGGAACCAGGAATGCTGTATTGGAATTAGGCTGAAATCTGTGTTTATGCGTATTTATTTATTTACTTATTTACTTTTTTGATTATTATTTTTTAAGTGGAGCCTAACACGGGGCTTGAACTTATAACCCTGAGATCAAGAGCTGAGCTGAGATCAAGAGTCAGATGCTTAACTGAATGCATCACCCAGGTGCCCCATATATATTTAGATATAGAAATATAGATGTAGATGGGGCCCCTAGGTGGCTCAGTTGGTTAAGCGTCTGCCTTTGCTCAGGTTACATTCTCAGGGTCCTGGGATCAAGCCCCATGACACGCTACCTGCTCAGAGGGGAGTCTGCTTCTCCCTCTCCCTCTGCCCCTCCCCCTGCTCATGCTCTCTCTCTCTCTCTCTTTCAAATAAATAAATAAAATATATTTTTAAAAAGAAATATAGATGTAGAGACTCCTGGGTGGCTTCGTCGGTTAAGCGCGCAACTCTTGGTTTCTGCTCAGGTCATGATCTCAGGGTCATGAGATGGAGCCCCATGTTGGGCTCTGAGCTCAGCCTGGAGTCTGCTCAAGATTCTCTCTCCCTCTCCCTCCCTCTCTGCTTACACACACACACTCTCTCTCTCCCTTTCTCTCTCTCTAAAGTAAATAAAATCTTTAAAAAATAGAGAGGTTTAGTAAATGTGTGCATAAATATATATACATATACAAAGGTGTGCATATTATGTATGTGTGTGCATGTACACTCGTGGACATACACATTCTCTGGCTTGGTCCACTGAGAGGGCCAGGGAGAAGCAGCACCACCATGGCCCTGGGCATGCCTAGAACCCAGAGCTTGGCTGCCCTGACAGGAACCAGAGCTCCTTGGAGAAATGACTGATCCTGGGGCTGAGGCCCAAAGAACCACAGAGGCATATAAAATGGGACAGAAGCCAGTGAGAATTGGTTCCCGTTGGCCCAATCCGGGATAATGTGGGCATCAAAATGAGCAGTTCTGGAGCACGTTGAATGGTGTGTCCCCCACCAAAAGGTGTGTCCACGTCCTCATCCTCAGAGCCTGCAAATGTGACCTAATTTGGAAAAAGGGTCTTTGCAGGTGTAATTTTAAGTTAAGGATCTCCAGACGAGATCATTCTGGATTCTCTTAGTGGGCCCTACATCCAATGACAAGTGTCATAAGAGAAAGGTAAGGGGGATTTGACACAGAGGAGGGGCCATGTGAACACAGAGGCGGAGTCCGGAGGGATGCAGCGGCGAGCCCAGGAGCGCCCAGAGCCCCCAGCAGCTGGCAGAGGCAGGAAGGATCCTCCTCTAAGCTTCCGGAGGGAGCACCCTGTCAACAGCTTGATTTTGGACTTTTGGCCTCCAGAACTGTGAGAGAATCATTTTCTGTTGTTTGAAGCCACAGGAAATGAATACAAATGAGACAGTCAACTCCCTGTGAGCTGAGCCCGTTCCGGATGGAACGATTCTTCTCTGCTCGGTTTAAAGCCCTTCGTAAAGAGATAGAGCCTTTGCAGAGTCTGTGCTTGGGATCCGGCTGGAACGAGATCCCGTACAACCAGTTCTGCCTCCAGAGCCTCAGATGCAGAATGCCAGGGGCTTGGACCAGCGCGTGGCTGCGGCCGTCTGTGGTGCTGGGCGTGTGGGAGGGAGCTTTGCCCGCCTGGGCCGCACAGCCACTGCGTACACTGCTCCCACACCCTGGGCACTTGTTCGCCCCCCACCTGCCCGATGGATCAGCATGTCCGCCCAGCCTTCCCCTGGAGCCCTCCTTCTCTCCAGCAAGTTCTTGCTGGTTCCCCCAACTTGCATCCCCAAACTGAGCTCTAGTCTGGGCCGCAGTTGCCGGGGGTCCAGTCTCCTGAGGGTTCCCGCCAAGGCCTGAGCACCGCAGTGGGGAACGCCTGAGGGCTGGGGAGTAGATTTTGTGCTTGTGGACTGAGGCGACAAAGAAAGATTCTGATTCTTTGTTGCTTATCCTTTCAGTTGGCTCATGGGGGTGGGGGGCTTATCACATTTCTTCGACTCTTTGATTAAAGAGCAAAAGCATGCAACTCTTGATCTCAGGGTTGTGAGTTTGAGCCCCGTGCTTGGTGTAGAGATTACTTAAAGAAAAAAAACTTAAAAAAAAAAAATGATCTCACAGGCAGACAGTCAAAACCCCTTCTTTCCGCCTTCGTGAACTAGCTCCCTCCCCGACCCTAAGGCCTTCCGGAACTGAACCTCCAGGGGCCCCCCCAACTCTGAAGCCAGGGTCTCCACTCCAAATGCCAGAGCCTCGGTCCTATTTACCTTCCCTGCCTGGCCACCCAGAATACTCTAGAGGAAAATCATCTCTGCTTTTGACTCAGGAAACACCGCCCCTGGGAATTTAAGAGGGAACAAGCCAATAGCCCAGAGTGTATCTGTGAGGTAGGACAAAGGAATTAAGGGTAATGAAACAGGGCAAACCCTGATGCCACAAGATCTCCTGGCCAGAGGAAACCAAGGCCAACTGAAAATTGGCTGGAGGCTTCCAGTCCAGGAGAGGCAGCTGGGAGGCGGCCCGAGGGCCTGCGGGGGGGGGGGGGGGGGGACGCTCACCTGCTGGGAGAAGCTTCCATGCAGTCTATGAGGAGCAGGAGCAGTTTTTCCTCCCCTGTACTTATCACTCAGCAACAGCCAGCACTGACAGCGCCCAGGAGGGAGGAAGGAGCCAGGATCTTCAGCTCCCTCACCTGCACTTTGGACTCTGAGCCTCCTGTTGAACCTGGGTCATTCCCAGAAGCAAGGTCTGGGAAACACCCAAAGAAAAGTTATTTTGCAAAAGGAACTCAGTCTGGAGACAAGTCACGGAAAAACTGGAGACGTTTTCACAGAGTGGACGCCAGTTCAGTTCTCTTTCTTCCCCCCAGGTCCCCCCGCCCTTTTTGAGTGTATAATTCACATGCAGTAATTTGTACAGAACTCTGGCACCCGGCTTGAGAGTTTTCCCCGAGCCCACATTCCCAGGTGACCACCCTCTGATAGAGAATGTTCACATTGCACCCGAAGTTTCTCCCGCCTGCCCGGAGGCAAATGACTCTTCAGATTTCTCTCCCCGTAGGTTTGTTTTTTCTGTTCTAGGACACCACATATTTGAAATCAAACAATCTGGACTCTACCGTTTCTGGCTTCTATTCCCTCAATGTAATGTTGTTGAAATTCGTCCTGTTGTAACTCATTTGCTCTTATTTCTGTAGGATTTCATTGTGTGGATTGACCACACTTTGTCTATCCATTCTTTTGTTGATTGGCATTTGTGTTGTGACCAGTTTGGGGCTACTAAAATCTTTGAAGAAAGGGGGAGGAAGGAAAGGGAGAGAGAGGAACAGATTATAACCAATGGAAAAAAGTAGGAATCCATGGCATACTGACATAAATATATTAATATATTGCAAGTTCGATGAGGAATACGGTGTTTGCATCCCCTTAAAGTACCTTTCCACAGAATACTTAGTACAAAGGGAAAATAAGTGACTCTCCAGTGGAGAAGCTTGGCAGACATCCCTTCATCAGGTGACCCAAGGGAACATCATTAGTTATGGGGCAAACTGAAATCCTCCACCACCTGATAGGATGCGATGAGAACACAGCCTCGCTCCTGAGACATTCTCCTCAAAGATCCTTGACCTTAATCGAACCATAAGGAATCATCTGAAAAACCTCGATTGAAGGACATACTACAAAATAACTGGTCCGTAACCTTCAGGAGTGCCAAGGGCATGCAAGTCAAAGAAAGTGGGAGGAATGTTCCAGAAAGAAGCTGAAGAGACTTGACAAACCAAGGGAACTCAGATTCTGGATGGGTTCCCTTGCTATAAAGGACATTATTATTGTCATTGGGAAGATCTGAATGGGATCTGAAGATCCAATGACAACAACCTATGGATGTGATTTCTTGACTTTGATCACCGGGGTCTGATTTTGTAGGAGGATATCTCAGTTGGAAGGAAATACACCCTAATGTGCTCTGAAGTCATGGAGTATCTGGATAGCGACTTATAGGCAGATAGCTCAGGTAAAATAATTCTTTGCATTATACTTGGAAACTTCCTGTAAATTTGAAATTATTAAAAAATAATAAGATTAAGCTTTTCCTGCCCTTGAGGAAACGTGTTTTTCAGCTGCCATTGGTCCTTTCTGTGTTTACTTCTAAGCGTGTGTGAGGACAGGGGTCACCACAATCGGGCTTCTTTTTGGTGATAGTGGGGACCTGAAAGGGCGCCATCCCTCAGGGACACAAGGCTGTACCTGTCTGATTGCCCCCGGGCTCCCAGGGCACCCTGATCTTGAAAGGCAGGGAGGGGTCTGTGCGCTTTGTGAGCGTGGCTGAACACGCCTGAGCCATCGGGGGGACAGGGAGGGGTCTGTGCGCTTTGTGGGCGTGGCTGAACACGCCTGAGCCCTCGGGGTCAGGAGAGCGGGTAGAGAACCCCTTGCACCTCCTTTAACCCAGTAGCACCCTTGGAAGGTTAACATCATCCTTCGTGTATTGAGCCTGTTACGTTAGCACCCGAGGCACTACTCTGGACGCTGGACATGTAGCGGTGAACAAGGCAGACAAAGGCTCCTGCCCTCAAGGAGCTTACAGCCTGGAAGGGACAGACAACCAGTAGACGCGATGAATAAGTAAAATGTACAGAATGCAGACTGATGTGTGCTATGGGGAGAAACCCACCAAGGCTGGTAACGGAGAATGAAAGCTAGCTACTGGACCTGAGCAACAGGAAGATCTGAGAGGTGGGTGTGTGCATGTGCACGTGCGTGCGTGCGTGTGTGACAGCGTGTGCGTGTGTGTGTGTTCAGTTTTAGCCATGCTATATATGAAATGCCTGTTAAATACCTAAGTGGTGGAGTCAGAAGTTCAGAGTTGGGGGCCAGGCTGGAGATCAGAATTTGGGTGTTCACTAGATGAACGATTTTGAAGATATGAGTGAGTTCTGGACAGACCCAAGGACTGGGACATTTCACAGTTGAAGGGATGGTATGTAGACAGGCCACATCATTGGCCCCAGATCACATGGCTGGGAAGTCGTGGAGCTGGGATTCAAACCTGGGGCAGACTTGCACCCCTGTTCAAAGTTGCCATAAAGTCTTGCTGCTATTGACTATGCGGCCTTGGGCAGGTCACCTGACCTTTCAGAGGCTGGGTGTCCTCATCTATCAAAGGAGAGGTGAGCAGTGTGAGGGCAGGTGAAGGCAAGGATGGTGCAGGGGGCCTCGTGGTGCTCAAGCAGCTGCTCAGACAGGTCACCGGAATGGTCCTGGTTTTGCCCCCTGCCCTTCTCCCATTAGTCTTGGACATCTGCTCTCATCGGAACAGCCCTGTCTTCTGGGCAGGGGTGGGGGACCGGTGAGACACATGTGCAGAATCCACAAGCCCAGATATCAATTTACAAGAAGCCACTGCCACCCAGCCTGAAATTCTGGGGGCAGCGTGACCTGCAGGCCCTCCCTGTGGGCACAAGATTCCACCAAGCAAATCCCTGCCAGCCAGTCGCTGGGTGAACTTGGCATTTGAAGAAGGGAAATTAGAGAGTGAAGCAGGGTTGGTGGGACCAAGCTGGGTCTCTGTGGAGTGCCCCTGGGCCCTACTGGGAGGACGGAAACAGAGCCTGTTCCAGTTCCAGGGCTGAGGCTCAGTGCCCTGGCAAGGGCACCACTCCCAGGTCAGCTCCGGGCTGGGCTGGCACTCCTAGAGCTTCCGGGGCTGGCCAGGCCCCTTCCGCCAACTCAGTCTTTCTTTAGAGTTGTTAATATCTTTCCATCTGTCCAGGCCTGGTGGGGGCCCTCCTGCCTCTGTGGCTTAGCACTTCCACTTTGGGGCATCCAGAGGTTTCGCAGTGTAAATGCCAGTGGCTCCTGTCACATGGGGGCTGGGCAGGTGCCTGGCCACAGGACTTCCTGTCCCCCATCCACCCCTCTCCTGCCAGCTGGCAGCAAGAGGCCTCCAGCTGGCCGCGCTCACTGTGGGGAAGTCAAATTTCCAGGCTCCCCCAGGAGGATGGCTCTGGGCTGTGCCCTCTGCCCAGCTTAGCCCTAGCCACCCTCAATCCTGGCTCCATCAAGTTCCTGAGCCCCAACTCAGCTGTGCCAAGAGCTCTGGCCCACCCTGAGTCTCTCAGCTGAGGCTGCAAGAGCAGCCAGCAATTCAGGGGGGCTGGAGGAGAGGCAGATCCAGAACTGGGGAGCCTGAGAGGATGCTGTGCTTGGGGTCTACTCATCTGTCTCCCCTGCTGGGCTGCAGGCCTGGCCTGCTCCCTTGCAAGTCACTGCCCAGAGCACTTGGCCTGGCCCTGGGCCATGAATGAGTGGAGGTGCCAGCATCTTGGGGAATCTGGGGGCTTTATAGGAGTGGGGGTTTGGGTATCAGTCCCAGGGATCTGTGTTGGGGTGACCTCTGGAAAGCTTGGAATGGGGAGGACACTGGTGCTCGGAGCTGTGAAGGGCTGTGCAGGCATGGTCGGCCTTGAAGCCTGGGCACCAAGACCCACACAGGGCTGCAGCTGCCCATTGCAGGCAGATGGGGTTCCCTCGTTTCCCTTGTGTGCATGCCTCCTGTGGGCATCCAGGGGGGAGGGGGTGGCAAAGGCAATCTCAGTGTTTCTGGGATGTAATTTGAGTATTTGGAGCCAAGCACTATAAAAATCTTGGAAAGAACGTTTAGTGATAAATCAGAAACTAACAAAACCAAAGCAATCATTTGTTAGTTGTGTCTGCAAGAGGAACAGGGCAAGGTGAATTTTGATCCAGTAAAAGCCGAGCTTTGTGCCTGGGTCTGCTTTATTTGAGGGGTGGTGAGGCTCTGCCCACACTCGCCCCCCCCCCCCAGTTGGCTTCCAGAGGGGGAAGTGGGGAAAGCAGGTCCCGACAGCAGGAGGAGCTTTGGTTTGGAAGATCCAGACCCCCGTCTGCGTGTTACACACACACACTCTTGGCAAATCACCGTGCCTTAGTTTCCCATATGTGGAAGGAATAATAAGCATATCTACTACCCAAGGTCAAGGAGGGCAAATAAGGTAAGCACGTGTGTTGGTGTTAGTTGGACCACAGTCCTTGTGATCATCCACAATCTCCACTGAATTATCCTTTATGGTGTGCCTATTTTGTGCCAGGCCCTGGGGATACAGGGGAAACCAAGGCAGAAACGGGGCTCTTTCTGGAATCCATCTATCCACCTGCCCTGGCAGCCTCCTCTTTGTAGGAGCTACACTGGGCTTTCCTCAGTTCCAGAGGCCAGAGCCTTTTCCCGGCTCCCCCTCCCCCTCCCACCAGGACTTTGCACTTATTGGTCCCGCATTTCCTAGCCACCCCTTTTTCTTCACATACTGCAACCCACCCTTCCTGTCTCCACTGCCCAAGGGGACACCTTCAGGCACCGTCTCTGTGCATCTGACGTCTGTGGCAACTTGACTTCTGGAGGTCTTCATTTTTCACGGGAATACTGGATAAGGGCTCTGGCTCAAGCCCTGACTAGCTGTCCCAGGGGTCGCCTAATCGCTCTGTTTCCCTACGTGTAAGGAAGAACCACAGTGGTCCCCACCTCCTGGGGGTGGTTGTCAAGAGTCGATGAGCTACGGCACCCGAACCCAGAGAACGGTGCCCACCATCCAGCGAAGACGGTATACATATTACTCTCATTACTGTTACTTTGTAGCCATTACCAGACTGCGGGACCCAAGGGGCGGTGCTTCGCACGCTTCGCACTCTTCCCACCGCTCAGCACCTGGAGCGTGCTAGACTCGCAGCATCTTCCGCACCTGCCCAGGTCCTGGGCGGGGGTGGGGGTGGGGTGCGGCTGCATCTCTGGCGCTGGCACTGCCCAACGAGGGAGGGAAGCGGAAGTAGCCCAGTTTCTCGGAAAGCCGGGCAGGCACACAGTAGGTGCTCAAGGGATGGCCGGCTGACACCGGGAAGCCAGTGGCCCGGTGAGTGCACGCTCCCCCCCACACACACTACGCGGCGGAATGCTCGGGCTGCCCACACGGTCTCTCAGGGTGCATCCGCTTCCAACGACACCCACTCCCACAACAAAGAACCTTGTCTCCGTTGGGCCACCTCCCCTCGGCGCCACCGGCACACACAGGGGGCGAGGAGCCCGCCCGTCCCCCGGCGCTGCCCCCCGACCACGTTCGGGAGCCGTCCCCCGCGGGCGCAGCTGCGCCGAAAAGCCAAGACGAAGCCGGGCTGGCGCCCGAGGGGCGCGCGGCGACGCCGCCTCCAGCCGCGATTTAAAGGGCAGCGAGGGGCGGAGGGATCCCTGCCGACCCTCAGCGCGGATCCCTCCGCCGCGGGGACGCGAGGCGACGGCTCCTTCGGCTCTCTCCAAATTCGCTTTTTGTCCCTCCGCCGCGGGGAGCACCCAGCGAGGAACTCGTTTCTTTCCCGTGTTTCTCCGCCTCCCCCGCCCCCCGCCCCCCGCGAGTCCCGTAAAAGCAACAGAGGCGGCAGGGGTGGCGCGAGACGGCGTGGTGTCCCTCCGCCCGGCCGAAGGCACTCCTTTTCGTGTCCTTCCACCGTTCCCGGGCGGCGTCCGGACGGCTCACCGGGGGCGGCGACGCGTCTGCGGCGCGGGAGGCGAGGCTCTGGGGCTATGAGGTGAGGGCGCCCGGACACCGGAGGCAGCGCGCGCGGCGCCAGGACCCGGGACGCGGACCCCCGGCGAAGGCGGCCTTTGGGACGCCGCGGCCGCGCGAGAGGCGAGGTGAGGCCGGGCGCGGGGACGCGGGGACGCGGGGACGCGGGGGCGCGGCGCGGTGGGGGCGGGGGGCTCCGGCCGCGGCTGGGACTTATTTCCCGACAGCGGATGGAGCGGGCGGTGCTGCGGCCGGCGCCGCCATCTTGGATTTTACTCTCCATTTTTCTCGGGAATTATTTTTTGGTGATTAATTTTCTTGGGGGCCGGGGAAGTGCCGCCCGGCAGCGCGGACCCCCCAGCGCAGCGGCCGGGCCGCGGGGCCGCGCTGCGCCGCGAGGAGGAGCGGGCAGCGCCCGGCGGTGAGCGGGGGGCGGGCGCGGCGC
>NW_022589719.1:33558047-33632208 GCF_004348235.1 Phoca vitulina | reverse complement strand
CGGCGGCGGGCGGGGGCGCGGGCCCTGCAGTGGGCGCCGCCGCCGGAAGGGAGCGGTAGCGGCCGCCGGGCAGCGCGGGGCCGGGAAGCGCCGGGGCGGCCCGCGGCCGCACGAGGGGAGCAGCCCCGCCGCTCGCGATTGGGGGACTCTGTTTTCCCTCTTCTCCAATGGGCAGCCGTGATCGGGCTCGCCCAATCTGCTACCTCTGCCGCGCTCCACTTGGGCTTGTTTTTGTTTGGGCTGGAGCCTCGTTCCAGGTCTCCTCCGGGGCCGGTCCCCCACCCTCCCCGTCCCTCTCCTGACAGCGGTGCCGGCCTTGGGCCGCGGCTCGCTTTCCTCGCCCCGGGCCCCCTCGGTCCCCGGCCGTCCTCGCAGAGTGGCGGTGGTCCTTCTGCACACCCAGAGGTGATGGGTCTCGGCGTCCCTCCCACCTGGCGGTGGGGAGGACCGTGTTTTCGTGGTGACGGCGGGATCCAACTTGCGAGAGTGGTGTAGAAGCACGTTGGACTGGAGAAATTGATTCTCTCTCTCTCTCTTTGGGCTCGTTTGACCCCGTTCAGGAGCTATCACTTCCGATCCGTTGAGTGGGGAAACTCGGATTACTAAGGACGTGAACGTGTGTGCTTTGAAGATGATTTTTAGAAACTTGCTAAGGGAAATTCATCCTCGCGGGGAGGTCTTATGTAGAGTAGTGGGCAGATGAATTGGTCGGTCGTGATTGTGACTTTTCATCAGGACCGTTTTAGATTTAAGGTACTTTAAGCTTTATAAAAGTGTAGTGAAATGTGGTCGGAAGACTGCTGTGTAGGATCGTCAGAGGAAGCAGTTGCCAGCTGGAACTTTTTCCTGTAGTTTTTCATATCGAAAACACGGCTGTAACTTTTGATGACTAGTAGTAAAAACAAATATTTCGAAAAGGGTGGGGGAAATCATTTTGCCTGAAATAATTGCCGATAACTTGCATATACTGAAAAACGTATCTAAAGAGTTACTTGCTGTAGAAACAAGTTTACTTTGTAGCCGAACGTTTGGCAACTTGAAACACAGGTGTGGCCCCGTCACTGTCGGGGCTCCCTGTATCCCAAGAGTAAAGTCCACAAACGCTTTAATCCCAGCATGTGGGGGAACTCCCGGCCCATTTTTCAGTTTTTAATCTCTAAACATTCTGCATTCTACTCTCCCTTTCCCAGGCTCTAGTGCAACAAGCTTCCCATGCCTGGCACCTTTTGGTCACATTCTGCCCAGCATTCCTAGCCACTCTCTGCCCCCTCCCCGCCCCCCCCATCCTTCAGAAAGGTCCAGTGAGAAAATTACCTGCAAAGACTGGCCCACTGTGGAGGATGCACACTTCCTCTGCGTTCCCTGAGCAGTTGTTCCTTGGTTTTCTATTTGGTTATTTGCCCATCCCTTCAGCTTTCTTGTGAACTTGTTGGATTATTATTTATTTCCTCTGCCTGGGGCAGGTGCAGAGTAGGTGCTTAGTAGGCATTTGATGAAAGTGAATTTGTTAATCTCCAAGTTATGGAGCTTCATAGCTTGTATTTAGTTTTTTGAAATATGTTCATTCTAATGTTACTTTAAAATGTTATAAACAAAGCAACTTGGGGGCACCTGGGTGGCTCAGTCGTTAAGCATCTGCCTTCGGCTCAGGTCATGATCTCAGGGTCCTGGGATGGAGCCCCGCATCTGGCTCCTTGCTCAGCGGGAAGCCTGCTTCTCCCTCTCCCACTCCCCCCTGCTTGTGTTCCCTCTCTCACTGTGTGTCTTTCTGTCAAATAAATAAAATCTTAAAAAACAAAACAAAAAACAAAGCAACTTAGTTTGAGAGTGAAAGGAATATTATGGATACTTAGTCTTCAAGAGGAGAGGAGGGCTCAATTTTGTACCCATGAACTTTGAAGCCAGACTCTTTCAAAGTCATTTCCAAGTGCCCTCTTGCCGGTATGTTCATCTGTCTTCTCAGACACTGAACTGCTTTCTGTACTTGAACCAGATACCAGTGTGCATACTGGGGGGAAGTGGAGGAGGGTTGGGGGGTATAGCAGAATATGATGTGAAGGAAGTGGTCACAGGTTGTTTGTGTGTTCGAGCATAGAGTTTTGTGGGTGGGGATGTTGATGTGTCATTTTTCCCTTGGGTCATATAAATCTGGGATCGAATCTGATTTTTCTCTGTGTAGGACGTGAGTGGCCCAGTTGTGTTGCAAAGACGTGTGTGCCATCTGAACAGCTCCCCGTCCACAGAAATGTCCTTCCCATGGCTTATGAGAGCAAATCCTTTCAGATAAACCATGGGGATTCCATTATTTTATGCTCTTGCCTACCATATATTAGCTTTACTTTTTCTCCACTCACCAAAATCCTTCTCCATGGAGCAAGAGTTGCAGGACTCTGTTATGTGTTAGCCCTAGAACACTGTGATTGTTGAGTTTTCCATGCAGGGACCCTATGTCCTTGCTCCACCATGACCCAGTGCTGGTTACGTAGATACACTAAGTAAATGCAGGGAGAGAGCATGGGGTTCTAGTTCAGATACAGCTGTATGCAATAGAAAGACGTTTTCTATATAGGATGTAACTGAATTTTTTTTTAAAGATTTTATTTACTTATTAGTCAGAGAAAGAGAGAGCACAAGCAGGGGGAGCGGCAGGCAGAGGGACCTGATGCGGGACTCAATCCCAGGACCCTGGGATGATGATCTGAGCCGAAGGTAGATGCTTAACCGACTGAGCCACCCATGCGCCCTGTAACTGAATTTTTCAGTGTGATTTTTAGTTACTTTTTATTTTGGGGGCAAAAAGTTATTTTACTGACATGTCTTAGTATAGGAAATGGGCTTAATTGCTGTAAGAAGCACAAGCTCAAATTATTAGAAAGTAAAATTAAAACTAGCTAATGCACTTTAAATTGTAATCATTAGGGTGTTCTAAGCATTAGAACACAGTGTTTTGAAAAGTAATTTCTTGGATAGACTGCCAACTTTGAACTCATAAAACTACTTTCTGTTTGGAGCTCTTAAGTTTGAAATACGAGTTAAGCCCTGAAGTTTTAATGGCTGAGTTCCTATGAACATGCTGTACAAGGAAGGGGTCCTAGCAAACAGTGGGGAGTGAGTACCTGGGTCTTTGTCTAAAGGATTTTTAATGAGGGAAAGTTTAACAGCTTTCTTTAAATTCTTTTTACCAACTCTACATCACCCCCCCCCACAAAAAAAACCCTCTACAAATCTGTTTTTACTTTAGTTACTACTGTAGTCCCTTTTTCTCCCCCATAATCTGGTGTTTCCTAGAATATAGACGCGTCGGCTGAGAGGCAAGGTCATGCCTGAGCATTGTCTAACCCTGTCCTTACTAATGTGATCTGAGTTTCTTTTTGTCCTAGTCAAATAAAAGAAAGCACTTGTCATTTACAAACATATTTTGACTTAACAGACATACTCCTAAATTTTAGTCATGCATGTCTTAATTTATCTGCATTACAGGATTTTACTATTTTAAAGGAATGTCATGGAGAGAATCTAGAATCTGTACAGGAAAGACTCAACCTTATTTTTGTAAAGCCATGTTAATGCCTAATGTTAGCTTTAAAAAACAAAACAAAACACCTTTTCTTTTGACCCCTATATTGCTTGGAGACAGAGTAGATATATTATCTTTATAGAGCTCGTGATGCAACCAGGAACCATTTGCATTCTAAAATATTCTCAAAAAAGGAGAAAAGAAGTCACTGATTTCCATAGCCATTGATGCTCGAAATTATGTTTTGCTTCACAGTTTTGCATCCATCGTGCCAAAGGGTTCCTAGGACCAGTTTGGTCACTCACTGCCTCTGGCTCCCACCTCTCCCAGCCAGATTTGGGGCTCTCTGATGTCTGTGTGAGACAGACTCAAACCACACAGCCTTCTAGGCTTGTCTGTGATTATGACTACATTACATATAATTCTGGAGCTCGATGAAGGACCACTGGAGTAAGAATCGATACCTGTGTTTCAGTCTGCTCTGTCATTATTTATGTAAGACATGGGGCCAAGCCTCAGCTTCTACAACTGAACTTTAATCTCTGAGCTCACTTCCAAGTCTAAATTATATTTTATCATTTACACTTAATTGCCACCCTGTTTTCTCACTTCTAAGAGCTATTTTAATATTTTGACATCTTTCTAATTGATATACGTGTTTCGTCTATGTATCCTATGTAGTTTTCCCTCCTTTTTTCTGAATTGGTGCTATAGCTTACTATCAGTTGGGTATTAGAATTGAGAGGCTAGCGTATATTAATGGCCCCAAAGCTTGATCGCTCCTACTTCTGTATGGCTCCTATTTGTCAGTTGCATCTCTACCAGGTGTCTCTTTTTCTGTATTAATAATAATATACTAAAGAAAAAGTAAATAGACCTAGGGAGCATTCCCTAGTGATAAGTCTTTTCATTTATGGGTGATGCACATGTGGCTCAAGTATTGGAGTAAAACCCAGACTTCAGTTTGAACACTAGGGTTTTAGACCCGGCCTTACCACTGAGTAGCAATTTGATTTCAGGGAAGCAATTTTATTTCTGAGCTTTAGCCATCTCACGTGTAGTGATAATGCCTGTCTCACCGACCTCATAGGGTTGCCAAGCAGGTGAACCCTCAGTGGTGTGTCAGGTGAAACAAACACCTGTGTTTTTAACTTGAGCATCTTTATCAGAACTTCCCAGCAGATCTCTGATGGTACTGGGATTGCCTCTCAGGTCTCAGGCAGAAAGTCCCTTCAGTGAAGGGTATCCTGCTTTCCACTCTGCACCCTTCTGCCCTGTTCTTCAGATAGCCAGTTTTCACAGGCTTCCCTTTGGACTTGCAAGGTCTCCCACTCTAGTAGCCATGCCCGATTTTCCTGAAAGCTGACGTTCACATGCGCCCTCTAGTGTCCCGTGGACGCAACAATATTCCAGCACCACGAACAGTGCCCGGTGGCTCCCAGTAGGTTCTTGATAAATGTTGGATTCTAGGTCTGCAGAATGATTCATTTTGTCTGTCTGATTTGTGGAACAAGGTTGCAGTAGCTGATACAGTGTAATGATCTCCAAGGAGTATTTTTATTTTCAAGGAAATGCCTATGTTGCATGATGTGGAGGGATATATATTTTTAGCAACAAAACCAACCTACTCTTAGGAAGATGGAGTTCCCCCCCCACTGAAGAGTAAAGGGGGGCTTGATCCTTCAGCCAGTGAACCAGTGGAGTCTAGGGCTAGAGAGGCCATATGGAAACCTTCTCTCTCTCCTTCAAAAGAGAAACAAAAACGCACCTCACTCAGGGTCCAAGAGGATTTAGACAAAGCCAGTTGCGTCAGAAAATATTTGTTTGATGTAAATAGATGCTAGGAGTGTTTTTGATACCCCTCCCCCCCAAAAGTGGGGGTGATTTTTTTCTATATTTGTGCTTTTTATTTCTTTTCCCTGGTCACCCAGTGTAAAGTCTGTTCCCACATGATTCTGACATTCTATTTGTTTCCTTTAAAGCTCTTACCAGAATTTGTAGTTTCATACTTAACTGGGTTGTTTCTTTTCCCACGCTATCCTCTGAGCTCCGTGAAGTTAGGAACCATGCCACTTTTGTTCTAGGGTCTTACTCTTCAAATATGGAGCAAAGTGTGTTTAAAATTGTGTTTGTGTCAGGATTGTATCGCTTTCTTCATAGTGTCCAGAGGGTACAGGCTCTCAGCCCAACCCCGGCTCAATTTGTTTCTGATTCTCTAAGGCTTGTTCTCATTTGTTTTTTTTTTTTTTTTTAAAGATTTTATTTATTTATTCATGAGAGACCGAGAGAGAGAGAGACAGAGGCAGAGGGAGAAGCAGGCTCCCCGCGGAGCAGGGAGCCCAATGCGGGACTCGATCCCAGGACCCTGGGACCATGACCTGAGCCGAAGGCAGACGCTTAACGACTGAGCCACCCAGGCGTCCCATTTGTAAAATGGGGGTGTATGTTACTGTACACGTTGACTACTTTTACTGTATATAAAGTACACGTGAGGGAAAATGTTTTGTTCCGTGTTAACATACGTTGAACGTACAGTGTATGGTTTAGGGGCTGTGATGGGGGTAAATGGCAGGATGCACGTAAAGGCACAGTTCTGGAATGCTGGCAGGAGCGATATTGTGAAAGTGGTGCCTGGGACCCAGGAAGTCAGCTGTCTCTCTGTCGTGCCCGGGACTGCCAGGTTGCCCCTGCCGCACCCAGTTCTCTATTCCCGTCTTGAGCAGACGTTTCCTTAGCTGTGTGCTGGACTTCACAGCGCTTACCCGTCTGCAGGACCTCCGTCTCTCTCCCTGTGCGTGCCTCTTGCCCAATGTATTTCCTTCTCTCTTCCCTCCCCCCTTTTCCTTCCACTAACTGCCCATGAGAAAGCTCAACATTTTTTTTTCCTTTGGTTTCGTGTATGGGTAGCATATTATCTTGTCAGAAGGAGTGAATTACTTTGGGCAGGCAGGGATTCCTGAGCCTGTTTGTTTTAATCTAAGACTTTGCTCTGCAGTTCTGTGATTCTTTGAATTGAGATGATGTTGAAACACTTGGTAAACTGTAAAGTCTTTTTGTTAGTGTTGCTCTCTTCACAGCCCCCACGTCTCTCCTGAGTTCTGATGTCTTATGACAACTTCACCTGGATTGTGACCCCCCTCCTCAAATTCAGCACATTTAATCTTTCTCATCTTTCCTGCAAACCTGTTCTCTTTGTAGCTCAGTTCATGGCAATCTTGCAGTCTCCCCAGCTAGAGAATTCTGACCCATCTTAAATGCCTTTCTGTCCCTCACACCTGTGTCTAATTTGTTACCAAGTCTTGCCAGCCTTCTATTTGAAACCCCGGAGCTTTCCTCCCTCTTCCCCCCTCCCTGTCCGCTGCTACTGGTGCATTCGAGCTTCTCTCTCTACCTTCAGCCACATGCTTTTTTCACCAGTAGGATCCTTTCTAGAGTACAAGTGAGCAAATTCTGCCACCTTCCGTCTGTATAACCAAGAAAAAAAAAAAAGTACATACTTTACAGGATGTGAGAATTAAATGGCAAATGAATGGAGGAGCTATTATTTATTGTTGTTTTTAAAGTGGAGTTACAGGGGCGCCTGGGTGGCTCAGTCGTTAAGCAGACTTCGGCTCAGGTCATGATCCCAGGGTCCTGGGATCGAGCCCCGCGTCGGGCTCCCTGCTCTGCGGGAAGCCTACTTCTCCCTCTCCCACTCCCCCTGCTTGTGTTCCCTCTCTCGCTGTCTCTCTCTCTCTCTGTCAAATAAATAAATAAAAAATCTTTAAAAAAAAAAAAAAGTGGAGTTATAATGGGGCGCCCGGCTGGTGCAGTCAGTGGAGTGTGAGACTCTTGATCTGGGGGTTGTGAGTTCAAGCCCCACGCTGGGTGCAGAGATTACTTAAAATCTTAAAAAACAAAAAACAAAAAACAGTGGAGTTACAGTAAGAAAAAAAAAATCTTACCAGAAACACAACAGGCTAACTTCCACTGTAACAAAATCTGTAATCCCCCTGGATGTTGATGTGTGAGATGTAGTTTGGTATGATTTTTAATTCTACATTGTTGCCAGAAGCCACATTCCTTCTCTTAAGGAGCAGTAGGAAAAACAAAGCTGGTCTTGGGTCTTTCTCATAAATTAGCACCCCAGTCCTTTTATTTTCTTGAAAATATGTGCTCTTTTTAATGGAAATGGTGATGTGATTTCTTGGGAGAGTTATGGTAGGATAAGGAATGGAGGGGAAGTTTTGTGAACAATGCATCAATGTATCTGACCCTCTGTTTCTGTCTTCATTCCTTGAAAAGAGGGGACAGTTGGAGATCTTCATGAGCTATTTCTGCTCGTTTGATCCATGTGCCAAACCGAGGAGGTAGGCCCTATTTTCATTTTACTTACGAGGCATTTGTGAGGTTAAAGGACTTGTCCATAGCTGTACTGCTAGAGAGTAATGAATGGGGTCAGAGTGGAACTTAGGTGCATGGACTCCATCCAGAGCCCCATTCTGAACCCTGTGTGCGCTGCGTCCTGCAAAGTCTGTCAGGTGACAGACTTAGTCTTGGCCTTTAAAACCCGGCCCAAGAATCAGCTTTTGCAAGTTTTTCCTCACCCAGGTCTTTGCCCCGGTAAGAATGGATTGTTCTTTGTTCTGCTTACCTCGCCCCTTCTGCGGAACTGTGGGCCGTACTTACAGACTTTTGACACTAGGTGGCATCTGTTCATAGAAAAGTAAAATGCTGTGTGGGTCTCAGGGAGGAATAACAAAGGAAGCATCCTTGATTTTATTTATAGGCACTACTAGGTAAGCAGATGGATCAGATGTGGCGAGATGGGGAAGCAAGTTGTTTTGTTTTTGCAGGATTTCTCCCAACAACCACATCAGCTAAAACCTTTATTTTGGAAATACCTACCAAGACAATTGAAGACACAAATCATTCTCATATCAAATCCTTTGTTGTGATACGTATTGGATGAATATTGGGTATTACTGGGTAAATAAGGAAACGAGAATTAATATTTTTTTGTCCTGAGGCAATGGGGGGGTAGTTTATTACATACCCAGTTGCAGGTCAGCAGGCTTAAGTGTTGTAATATCTAATTGTGGCCTTACCAGTAGTGCAGTTTTGCTGTTTCAGATGTTCTGCTAAATGAAAAATCCTAGCTAAGAGTTTTAGTTTTCATTTTTATTGTAAAATTTTTACATTAATAGAAAAATGTTCAATCGTAACACTTCTATGGAGGGTCTTGGTTATCTGGGGTTAAAGCAATTAAATGTGTAATTGAGATGCTAGCTTTATCTTCAAAATCCATATAGCTCTTCCTGTAGCCACAACTCACACTTGCAGTTGAAGGGGGAAGATGGCCTTTTTTTTAAAGTATATTTAAAACAACTTTTCAAAGGCCTTTAAGAGTTTTTCCTGTGAATTTTATGTGTTTTGGGGGTCTGGTAACTGTAAAGCATTTTCACTTTGGTTTATTTTGTCATGGTCTCTGTATTAGTTGCCTGTGGCTGCTGTGACAAATTACCACGAATTTGGTGGCCTCGAACAGCAGAGATGTGCTCTCAGTTGGGCAGGCCCGAGGCTCACCATCTGTTTCAATGGGCCAAAGTCACGGTATGTTAGGGCTCCCCCTGGAGGCCGTAGGAGAGAATCTGTTCCTTGCCTCTGCCAGCTTCTGCGTGGCGTTCCTCTGCTGGTGGCCATGTCACTGCAGTCCTCGCCTCTCCTTCTCTTGGGTGTGTGGTGTCAAAGCTCCCTCTGCCGCTCTCGTAAGGCCTCTTGCGATAGCATTTAGAGCCTGCTCAGATAACCTGTGTCATCTCAGAATCCATAATTTGAATCACCTCTCCAAAGGCCCTTTTCCTTATAAGCTAATATTCACGGGTTCCACATTAGAACCTGATACCTTTGGGGACCATTTTTCAGCCCTTTGGAGCAGTTAGCACAACCAGTTCGCATGATAAATAGTGCTGGCTCTAGCCATCATTTTATCTTGGATTTTATCTTAATCTAGCCATATCTTACTATGCATTGTGGGAAACTGCTCTGAGTCAGGTGCCATCTCTTGCCTGGGTCGGATGGGGCTTTGCCACCTGAGGCCGCTCGGGGAGGCTGTTAAATTGGCTGAAGCAAAATGCTTGATGAGTTTGACTCCACCAAAGCTGGAAAAGAAAGCAGCAACGATACTTAGTCATCTGACTTGTCAAATGACACTCCTTTCTGACAGTATTTATAGGAGCAGGTTGTAAGGTTACAGGTGTGATCGTGAATTCATGGTTGTCTTCTAACAATCTGGCAGGTACCTGTCTCGTCAAAGTGTATTACAGTCTTACTGTATTATAATGTGGAATATTGACCACAAGTGCTTCTGATAGCTTCATGGGGCTTCTTATATTGGCCTGATAGTATGAATTATTGTTCTAGGATTCCATGGAGCCTTGGATACATATTGACTACAGATGGATTTGGAATAACCATTGATAAAGACTGATTTGTTTCCTTGATCTATTATTGTAGAGCCTTTTGTAACTTCAGATTTAAGAGAAAGAACTAATCACCAGTTGGGCTCACATGTAGCAGTTAGGTTTGTGACCAGAGGGGGGATGTGATGTGATGGACCTCTGGTCTGCTGGGCCTTGTGCTAGGTTCCAGTGATACGAAAGTGTACCTTAGCTAGCGTACACTGCAGTGGGGAAGCCGAGTATTACCAAGTTATTACATGAAGAAGTAAGTACAGTTGTACTAAGCGCCATGAGAGAGAAAGCGTATAACAAGGCAGTCTATGGGATGGAGGACTGGGGTTGGGGGCGGGGGCTGGTGGGCAGCTTGACAGCATCCCAAGTACCAAGGCCCTGTGTAGGGAACGCGCCTAGCACACTAGCAGGATGAGAACTGGGCTGTGTCTGGAGTTGTAGCCAGAGTGAGGGGAGAGGGGGCAGGGCTGCGTCATGCAAGACCTTCATAGGCACCGGCAAGGTAAGTTCTGTTAATGGTGGTTCATAACGATTTCCAAATACTTTTGTTTTTGCTATTGCATGTAGGCCCGGCGTGTGAGCCTAGAATGGAAATCGGATTTTTACTTCACTGGTGGGACATTGTTGGCACTGACCCTAGCCTGTGCGGTCACTCCTGGTCCAGTGTGGGCACTTTTGTTCCTTTGGGGTGTGTGTGTTTGCTTTTTGTCTCCTCTTTGGATAGTGCTTTCTTTTATTTTTATGCTCTTTATTTGTGTTTGTCTTCCTTGTGCTTATTTTAAATACAAAGGTCCGGGGAGTCTGGGATTGTGGCACTTGAACATGACAGAGTCAGTCCACAAGCAAAGGCATCAGAAACGTGTGGAAGTATTTCAGTGACATGTGACTTACCTGATGTTGAATTCCTGTATTTAAGGTTTTAGAAATTGGCTTTAACTTACATACATAAGAATGATGAAGAATGATTTTTGTGATGTCTGTTTTATTTTCCTTTTTATATGTTTAAATTTTTATTATAAAAGTAATACATGCTCATTTTGGAAAGTTGAACCTTGTGAAAAACATACCATGTAACAAAAAAATTGGGGCGCCTGTGTGGCTCAGTCATTGGGCATCTGCCTTTGGCTCGGGTCATGATCCCGGGGTCCTGGGATCAAGCCCCGCATCGGGCTCCCTGCTCTGCGGGAGGCCTGCTTCTCCCTCTCCCACTCCCCCTGCTTGTGTTCCCTCTCTCGCTGTCTCTGTCAAATAAATAAAATCTTAAAAAAAAAAAATCTATTAAAAAAAATTGCTCATGATCTCATTCTCCAGAGATAATACTGTTAACCATTTGGTGTTTTGAATTGTTTTCTCAGCATATTGTAGCTGAATCACTTGAAAAGTGTTTGCTCTGCTTTTTCTCGGTGAAGTTTTCCAGAAGTCCTCCAGCAAGCTGGAGTCTGCTTTTTAAAAATGTGTGTTACGTTCTCAACCCCTTGGGACTTGTTTCTTTGTCACTGGATAACTTCTCCACGATAAACTGAGATAAGTTCAACATGTAAACTGGTTAGAGAATTCTTGGTAATATTGCAGGAATTATATGAAAATTCTTGATTCTTTTAGAATCAGTGTTTTCATTTTTTGACACAGTTTTTAAAATCCTGGTTTGTGTTTAAGACATGCAGCAGGAAACGTCCAAAAGCTTTAAGTAGGAAAGGATTGGTACCAGAGTTTTCAAATTGGGCATGAGCAGTTAAGTCGAAAGTCACTAAACAGTTTATAACCCCCTGTGTGTCCACAAGGGGGCAGTGGAAGGAGAGGAGGTCATTGACATTTGTCCAGGATCTGTCACTGCTGGGGACAGTACAGGTACTTGACAGGAACCAAACAACTCTGTGCTTTCCTTTGAAAATTTTTCAAGTGTCAGAAGGTTTTTTGTTTGGTTGTTTTTTTCTAATTATAAATAGTAAACATTTGGGGCAGGAATTTTTTAATGTTAATCCCGTTCCCCCCAAGACGAGGAATGTTGTTGGTGATTTGGGACGGGTGGGGGTGGTGTGCGCCTGTGTGCCTCTTACCGTAGTGGTATTATGGTATCAAGTTTCCTCTTCTATTTTTTAAGATTTTTTATTTTTAAGTAATCTCTATACCCAATGTGGGGCTCTAACTCACGACCCCGAGATCAAGAGTCACATGCTCCACTGATTGAGCCCGCCAGGCGCCCCTAAAAAGTTTCCTCTTTAAGTGCAACTCTTAGTTTAGTGGTTTTCAAATACATTTTGTATTATCACGAATTGCCTGCCTTTTTCAAAACTTACGTTTAAGGGGCGCCTGGATGGCTCAGATGGTTAAGCGTCTGCCTTCGGCTCATGTCTTGATCCCGGGGTCCTGGGATCGAGCCCCGCATCGGGCTCCCTGCTCAGCGGGCAGCCTGCTTCTCCCTCTGCCTCTGCCCCTCTTCCTGCTCAGGCGCGCTCTGTCTGTATCTCTGTGTCTCAAGTGAATAAATAAAATCTTTTAAAAAATAAATAAATAAAATTTATGTTTGATGGTAGAATCTGAAGTAGGTGCTTCCTTACCCACGTGTTGGTCCAGTGAAGCCCCGTGAGGTGAATCCCCCTTTCCTGTTGACTTCAGACCGGGTGAGCCTCGGGGGCCTGGTGCTGCCTGGCCCGGAGCATTGGCACAACTGTGTTTCCTTGGAGCCCGCTGGCATCATTCTTGTGAACACCCATAAAGATAGAGGGAGCAGAGCCTTGCACAGTGCCCTCAGGAACTCCGCCCTCTTACACTCAGATGGGTCTTTCTCACTCCAATAGAAAACTACCCTGTTCTTTTAAAAACTTTTGAAGATTTTATTTATTTTATTTGAGAAAGAGAGAGAGCAAGCGAGAGGGCACAAGCATGGGGAGTGGCAGGGGGAGAGGGAGAAGCAGGCTCTCCGCGGAGCAGGGAGCCTGATGTGGGGCTCCGTCCCCCAGAAAAAAACTTAATTTTTTTTTTTTTTAAAGAAAGATCCTTATAAACTCTCTGAAGGGGTGCTATTCTCAAATTAACCCCTTCCCGTCATCCCATTCTCTGAGTTTAATTTACATGTGTCCTTCAGTCATGTGCAATTTTCTCCTCTCATTTGAAACAAATGACCTAGAACTTAGGACTCTTTCTGTTCGTTATTCCTTACGTTCCCCTCTGCCATCTAACTCTTTCCCCACAAGCCCATGTTTCAAGACTCACGTCCATTTTAGAAGTTCTCTGTCGTTTGAGAGGGGCTCTCAGATCGTCAGTGGCCCATCCTGTCCGTGAGTCTCAGTTCCTGAGAGAGAGCTTTGCCTTGTGAGCATCTGCAGCCTGTGCCCGAGTGGGTCACTCCTTCCTGAAGCACGGATCCCTTGTTTGCTCTTGCTTCTCCTCCCTCCCTCCCTAGTTGCCCCTTTCAGTATCCTTTGCTGCTAGCTCCTCGTCTTGAGGGCTGCCCCCTCTGTCCTTAGACTTCTTTCATCTGTACTCACCCCCCAGGTGATTTCCTGTCCCATTAGTGCTCTGACCAGCCTGACCGGTACTCCAGGCCCTTGTATCCCGAGGCCCATTCGGCGTCTCTGCTTGGTCTCTGCTGGGCATCTCACACATGACCGAAACCAAACTCCTGTGCCCCAACCCCTGCCAAAACCTGAGCTTCCTGTGGTCTTTGCCACCTCTGTAAAAAGTGTCCTTCAGTTCAGAGGCATATTAGAGTCCTCTTTCTTTCACAGATCCTGTCTATCCTCGAACCTATCCTTGAACCTATCCTCGAACCTTCAGAAGAGATCTCGAAACCACCTACTTCTCACCACCTGTGCTGCTCCAAGCCCCCACCCAGTATCCTCTGGTTCATTGCAGTAGCCTCTTAACTGGTGTTTTCTCTCATGTTCCCCAGTTACTTGTAGTGGCATTAAATCTTTTTTATTTTTTTTATTTTTATTTTTTTTTAAAGATTTTATTTATTTGCGAGAGAGAGAATGAGAGACAGAGAGCATGAGAGGGAGGAGGGTCAGAGGGAGAAGCAGACTCCCCGCCGAGCAGGGAGCCCGATGTGGGACTCGATCCCGGGACTCCAGGATCATGACCCGAGCCGAAGGCAGTCGCGTAACCAACTGAGCCACCCAGGCGCCCTAAATCTGCTTTTTTAAAAAGCATTTATTTGTGAGCTTTTCTCCACGTAGCAAGCAGCTAGTGTGGGCCTTTAAAATGGTGACTTGGACCACGTCATTCCTGCTTTCCATCTCCCTGAGAGTTCATGCCCAAGTCTCAGCAGTGGCTTGGAGGCCCTCTGTTACATGTTCCAGCGTCCCGTCTGACCTCCCTTCTGCCCCTGCCCCACTCACCCCACCACAGCCACACTAGTCACCATGCTGGTCCTCTGCACACCCCCTGCTTTTCTCCCCCAGCTTTGTGCTTGCCCTTTGCTGGTGCATGCTCCCCATTGCTGCCTGGCATCCCCCCCCCCGCACCTTGCACCACCTGAAGCACTCCCTGCCACTTACAAACTGCTTTATTTTCTCCAAGTTGATTTTCTCCAAGTTTTCTCTGGCGTTGATTTGTTAACTTGTTATTTCCTAGAGATTTCTTCATTAGAATATAAACACATATGAGGGCAGAAACCTGTTTTTGTTTTTTGCTGTATCCTCAGGGCCTGGAACAGGAATATAGTAGATGTCTAATAATTTTCCTGATATTTTTACACACCCTTGAACCCCCCCCCCCGTGCAGTCAAAATTCTACAAACAACTTTGGACTCCTTAGAAACTTAACTATTAACAGCCTACTGTTGACCAGAAGCCTTTGAGACAAAATAAATGGTTAACACAAATTTTGTATGTTACATGTATTATACACTGTATTCTTAGAATAATGTAAAGCTACAGAAGATGTTATTAAGAAAATCATAAGTAAGAGAAAATACATCTATAGTGCTGTACTGTATTAAAAAAAAATTCGGAACACCTGGGTGGCTCAGTCATTAAGCGTCTGCCTTCGGCTCAGGTCATGATCCCAGAGTGCTGGGATCAAGCCCCGCATCGGGCTCCCTGCTCGGCCGGAAGCCTGCTTCTCCCTCTCCCACTCCCCCTGCTTGTGTTCCCTCTCTCGCTGTGCCTCTCTCTGTCAAATAAACAAATAAGATCTTAAAAAAAAAAATTTTTTTTTTCCCACAAAGAAGTGGACGCTCACCGTTCAAACCCATGTTGTTCAAGGGTCAACTGTATTGGGAAATCCTAACAGAAAGATTTGTAGTTGTTACGCCATTTAAGGAGTGGCCAGTACTCCTTTCTTAAAATTTTTTTCTTCCAATTTTGGGATAAATTTCAGGTAATTTTTACTTCTAAATATAGTTAGTGGCCAATTAGCTCAGACACTGTCAACCAAGCCAAGACCATGGTGGTATTTCTGTGTGAGCCATCTGTGTCCCAGGCCAGAGAGACGGCACCCTTGCTTCTGTTGGGAGTGGGACCTCCATGGGAGCTGTGAAACCTTTAGGCTTTGCTAGCCACCCAGTGTCCTCAACTTCTGTTTCTCCACAGTCTACTAGTGTATCAGCTGTGTTAGCCTTTGAAATTCCATCTCCACCTTTAATATGTAAGTACTCTTTCAGCTTGTGGTCTTACAGGAAAACCATGCCAACAAGAACAGATTCCACACTCAGGAGGGCAGAACAATCAATGACCAGAGAATTAGTAGAGTGTATATTCATTTTGAGCTAGAAATTTATTTATTTTTTTTAAGATTTTATTTATTTGAGAGAGTGAGTACGAGCAGGAGGAGGGGCAGAGAGAGAGGGAGAAGCAGGCTCCCCGCTGAGCAGGGAGCCCGATGCGGGGCTCGATCCTACGACCCCAGGATCATGACCTGAGCCGAAGGCAGACCGTTAACCGACTGAGCCACCCAGGCGCCCCTTGAGCTAGAAATTCATAAATAGCTCCCAAATTTCTGATGGTTTCACTAGAACTGGTTTTACAAAATAATTCATTTGAACGTAAGTGAAGTTTTTTGTCTCAATGACAACCGTTGTTATCTGGACAAGTGGAGAGTATTGGAGCCTCCGCTAGAATATATCCAGACATGTGCAGTGTATTCATACTAGTGAAATTCAGCTTTCACTTTCTCTTATTGACAGAGTGATACCTTAGTACTTAAGTTCAAACAAAATAATATCAGTTGACTGCAGTATAAATGAGACTAAAGGTTATGAGTTTGCTCCAGTTTGGATGGATCATTAATCTTCAATTTAGTTGAAATTATGTATAAGTTAGAGTGGATCTCAGTCTCTGTTCCATGAACTGAGCTGAAGTGTGCTACTCAAATGATTTATTGGCAAACTTTCCTAATTCTCAGGGAAAAAACTGGGTCAATAGGTATAATTTCCTCAGATTAAAATTTTGGCATCTGTTCTTTGCCCCAACAAATGATCAAGTGAATGAGTAAGTAACTGAGAACAATAGTTCTCACACTGGAGTTTACTTGAGAACCACGTGGGGGGCTTTACTAAGGACAAGTTGCTGGGCTTCATCCCGGGTTTTCTGCTTTTTATCTCTGAGTGAGAATCGGGGTTGGGATTCAGGATTCTCTCTGGAGAGATAACTTGCTATTTCTTTTCTCTCTTAATTCTCTCTTAATTGCTCTTTTCTGTTCCATGTGGTTCTATTTTATGTCTCACCGTTGAAGGGTATTAGGACTCCTGAGTCCTGAAAACACATTCTTCAGTCATGCTCCATAAACTGTGTGTTTTAGGAGGGCATTCTTGAGATGGACTTCCTAAAGGACCAAAAGCACTTTACCTTCTCCTTGTTCTTTTCCTCTGAAGGTGCAGAACCAGGGCGTGAAGCAGAAGGCAGAAGGGCAGGTGGTAGGGGGGTTGCTGTCCACAGTGGCCGTGATTCCTGCCACGTCTTTACGGGGGCAGGGGCTTCACTCACTGCCTTTAACAGCAGAGGCACCTTGAGAAAGAAGAGGACTTGAAGAGGTCAGGTTATAACTGTAGTATTTTACAGTTTAAAACAATACAGAAAGTAGTTCCGGGGCGCCTGGGTGGCTTAGCCGGTTAAGCGTCTACTCTTGGTTTTGGCTCAGGTCATGATCTCAGGATCGTGGGAATGAGCCCCACGTTGGGCTCTGCGCTCAGCAGGGAGTCTGCTTTGGATCCTCTCTCTCCCTCTGTCCTTCCCCCGACTTGCACATGTGCACGCACTCTCTAAAATAAATAAGGATTTTTTAAAAATTAATGTTCTGTATTTTTGTTGGGTATCATTAGAGTTATGACCAGGTGTACATTTCTTTTTTTTTTTTTTTTAAAGATTTTATTTATTTATTTGAGAGAGCGAGAATGAGAGAGAGAGAGAGCATATGAGAGAGAGGAGGGTGAGAGGGAGAAGCAGACTCCCTGCTGAGCAGGAAGCCCGATGCGGGACTCGATCCCGGGACTCCAGGATCATGACCTGAGCCGAAGGCAGTCGCTTAACCAACTGAGCCACCCAGGCGCCCTGACCAGGTGTACATTTCTAGAAGTACTTCAAAATAATGTATCATTTGTGTTTTTTAAAAAATTAAGGGAAATTGGCCTTTGTATGGGGTAGTGAGAGAGCCTCAGGCAGCAGTGCTGGGTTCTCCTCATTCTGCCGCAGCCCGATGGTGTGGCCTGGGCCATGGGACCTCTCAGCCTCTGTGGTGGTGGTTCCATCTGCAAATCGAAGGAGCTGTACTAGGGTCTTTTTTTTTTTAAGATTTTATTTAATTAACTGACAGAGAGAGACACAGCGAGAGAGGGAACACAGGCAGGGGGAGTGGGAGAGGGAGAAGCAGGCTTCCCGCTGAGCAGGGAGCATCTGATGCGGGGCTCGATCCCAGGGCCCTGGGATCATGACCTGAGCGGAAGGCAGACGCTTAACGACTGAGCCACCCAGGCGCCCCTGTACTAGGGTCTTAAAGCCCCTTTAGCTCTGAAGTTCTGTGTGTTTGCACTTTCTTATCCTGAAACTCTTAGTCTGATTTATAATAAAGCATAATTCCATAATGAGGTGATGCCATGGACATCCCTATTCTCGTTCCATTACCGGCAAAATGTAACCTGTTATACCCTTACTTGCAAAGGTCCTTATAAATTACAAGCATCCCTCACTATCCAAATCATTCAGTTCCCAAATTCAGCTAATTAAAATTCAGACGGTGAAGGATAGCTCTGTATTAGTAAATGTAATTTCTCAGTTTTCATTGCTGTTGTAAAGGCAGACATTTCATGATGGGCAATACTTTGATATTTGAGTATCAGTCTCTGAAGAACCTTGACCGTTGACTTTAAATTAACAACAAAAGACAAAGCTGTTGTGGACAAAGCTTAACTTAGATACTTTTTCTTAAGCTTTCCTCATAACAGAAGAGAGAACTTCCTGGTAGTTTACTCACAGTTAATGTGCTGTTACCAAAACATGTCATTTGAGCAGATTGTTGAGGTGTACCTAAATGCCAACATAACAAGGTGCAGAATGAATCTTACTGGTAACTGAAAGGTAAGTACTTACGGAGCATTTACTATTTACCAGTCTATGCACAGCACGAGCAATGTGCACAGCAGGGTGAGCTCCCCTCAGAGTCTGGGGGTGCTGGAGACCTCAGCATGACACTGGATGGCTTGGGGCGCCAGGTGGTCTTTAAAGAGTGGAAATGTTAGTTACTAAATTACCTCCCCCCCCCCCCAAAAAAAGGCTTTATGACCTACAGAGGGGTGGGGTTCGGTCCTTGGCTGCTCCTTCCTCATGGCTGCCAGGGAGTCGCTCAGCTCCTCTCTCTCCCTCTTGGCACAGATGTGTGGCCCCGCCCTTTCCTCAGTGAGCTTGAGGGTGCGCTTGTCCTTGGAGACCCTGAGCAGCGCCGTGGCACACCTTGGATCTGCTCTGCACGGACTTGGTGTGCTTGGTGGGGCGCCCGCGGCGGCGGCTGGGTCTTGGCTGCTCCCGTTCTTCCCTCCTCGTGGCCCTGCCGCTCCTCCACGGCTCCCAGCACCAAAGACTTAATACTTTATATCTTTCTCAAGGGTCCGGGTAGTATGGTCTTTTATGTATTTACCTCCCGGTTTTGTTTTCTATATTTTGTTTCTGTCAGGAGAGAACGTTGGAATTATTCTCTGAGCTATCTGAAGAGAGCGACTCAATGCACCTGGGTCAGGCGGTCTGTGGGCATGAAGTGGTTGGGAGAATCCAAGAACATGGTGGTGAATGGCAGGAGGAGTGGAGGCAAGTTGTCTAATGACCATCAGCAGAGTCCATCAAAATTGCAGCACACGGGGAAGGAGGCCACGAAGGCTGGCAAACACGCAGTTGAGAGGAGGTCAAGCAGATGTATGTACACAGTGCGACTGTCCTTTTCATTGTGATCTGGCCGGTAATTCTTTGCGGCTTGTAACATATATTCTGTCTCTGTTGTTTTCAGAACGCTTGTTCATGTTCTCACAGTTAACTGGGGTTTTTTTTTTACCCTTTCAAAGTTATAACAATTCTTATTCTCATCTGATGTGCATACCTCTAGTTTAATGCTTAATATGATAACTATAATTATGCTCTTATATCCATGACCTAAGTTATATTTTGTAGAATGTATACCTGAGTGCTTCATCTGTTCTATAAAAAAATATTAAAGTGCTGCCACTGGATTTCCTATAAGTTCAAATCATATTTTTTACATCTGATGTAAGTATAAGTATGTCTTTCTTTGAAAACTTAGCAACATGAATAATCAAGTCATCTCTACAGGAGGAGTGGAATTTAGGGCAGCTTCCCAAATTGTTGCCATTTCTTCTATTTTTACGGGGTGAATAGTCGTTTATCCTGACACTGGAGCACTGGTGATAATGAGTTACTTTTTTACCTTGCTACCTCTTGGTGAGAAGGAGGCTACTGTTAAGAGTTCAGGAAGTAGTTCTTTTGAGAGCAGGAAAGTGCCCCAGGGTAAGTGTGAACCTAAGTAGGCAGCTACATGAAGATATCCAACCGTGTACGGCCATGTTGAGGAGGATAGCTTTCTAAGTTCTTGCTTCTCCTGAGGTTAATTTAGCCCCCCTACAGAGTAGTTTTAGTTTATGTTGCGGTTTCCCTGCCCTGAGTAGAGTTGGATTTTCCTGGGACTTGCAGCAGTTTCACATAGATTGCACCAGTTCCGACTGATTATCTTCCTACTGTTTAGAGGTTCATGCAGTTTATTGGGCCCAGGGTGCTTAACATTTCCATATCAGCACAGGTCGCTGTTTCTGTAAAAAACTAGGCAGAAAGCCCTGCTTGGGATAGGAGTTAGAGAGAGAGCCCAAGACTGAATAGATTCTCCTCCTCACGGACACCTGCTCACCCTGGAGCATGTGATGGGAACCTGAAGGAAATGAGAAATTAGTGACCGTAGCAGGTGGTATTGGCTCTGGTCAGTAAATTAGGCAACTTTTTTTTGGTTGTTTTTGTTTGTTTGTTTGTTTTTTCAAATGGCTGTTGGCCTCCTTTTGTGCATCATAGAGCAAAAGGTCTTAATTAGTTTAATTGTTGGAGGTACATAATAATGTAGAAAATGATCGTTACATGTGCTACACTTTGCCAAGAGTAGACCGATTCTGAGGACAGGCTGGGAAAATCCAGCGAGTGTGAAGATGGACAGCGTCACATTGAATGTCACTAGACAAGAATGGTACAAAGTGAGAGCCGACGATGAAGCAAAACAAAGTTGTGCTCCATCCTCAGTAACTACGGTGACTTCACCTAACAGCAGAGCCTCAAAGTACGTGATGCAGAAATGGACAAAACTGAAGGGAGAAATAGACAATTCAGCAGTAATTTGGAGACTTCAGTTTCCCACTTTCAATAATGAATTGAACAACTATGCAAAAGATCAATGGGGAAGAAAGACTTAAAGAGTACCCTAAACTAGTTCTTCCTGATGGACATCTGTATGAAGGACCACCCAATGACAACAGAACGCACATTCTTCTTAGGTGCACATGGAACATTCTTCAGGGTAGACCATAGGCTAGGCCGTGCAGCAAGCCTCAATAAACGTTAAAGGATTGGAATCATACAGTGTATATGTTCTCTGGTTACAATGGAGTAAAATTAGAAGTGAATAACAGAAATTTGAGAAAATCACAAATATGTGTAAATTAAACAACACACTCCTAAATAACCAATGAGTTGAGGAAGTCCAAAGAGAAATGAGAAAGTACTTCAAGATGATTGAAAATGAGGATACAACATACTAAAACTTACAGGATGCAGCTAAAGCAGTGATTAGAGGAAAATTTATAGTTGTGAACAACTATTAAAAAAGAAGAAAGATCACTCTTCATCAGTAACCTAACTTCTTACCTTAAAACACCAGAAAAAGCAGAGAAAACTAAACCCAAAGCAAGCAGAAGGAAATAATAGAGTGGAAATTTACAAATAGAAAAGTAGAAGGACAACAGAAAATCAGCAAAGCTAAAAGTTGACTCTTTGAAAAAAAAAAAAAAAAATCAACAAAATTGGCAAACCTTTACCCAAGACTAACCAAGAAAAAGAGAAGCCTCAAGAATGAAAGGGGACATTACTACTGCCTCACAGAAGTAACAAAAAGGTTACAACTCAATATTCGGAACACCTGGATACCAACACATTAGATAACTTAGGTTAAATGAACAAATTCCTAGAAAGAACAAACTACCAAAACTGATTCAAGAAGAAATACAACATCTGAATAAACCTGTAACGAGTAAAGAGGTTGAATCAGTAATTTTTTAAAAACACTGCTAAGAAAATCTCAGGCCTGGATGGCTTTGTTGGTGAATACTGGCAGATATTTAAAGAAGAATTAACACCAATTCTTCACACACTGTTCCAAAAAATAGAAGGTAAGGGAGCACTTCCTCATTCAATGAGACCACTATTATTATGCCACCAAAACCAAAGATATCACAAGCAAAAAATACCCAAAGAACTACAGACCAATATCTCTAACAAATATGGACACAAAATCCTCACTAAAATACTAAGCAAATCCAGCAAGAAGTGGGAAGGGTTCTATAACATAAGCAAGTGGGATTTATCCCAGGAATGCAAAGTTGTCTTAATATCTGAAAATTAATGTAATACTACCACATCAATAACATGAAGGACAAAAACCCTAGGATCATTCCACTAGATGCAGAAAAAGCATTTGACAGAATTCAACAAGACCCTTACAGGGTAAAAACACTCGATAAACCAGGAATAGAAGGAAATTCTTCAACCTGATAAAGGACGTCTACAAAAACCCACAGCTGATGTCCTATTTAATGGTGAAAGATTAAATGCTTTTCCCTTGAGATCGGGAACAAGACAATAATATCTGTTCTTACCACTTCTATTTAGCCTTGTGCTAGAGGTTCTAACCACAGCAGTTAGGCAAGAAAATTAACTAAAAGGCATCCAGATTGGAAAGGAAGAAGTAAAATAGAAGTAAAATAATCTGTTTGCAGATGACATGATTGTGTATATAAAAAGGAATCCACTTAAAAGCTATTGGAACTGATAAATGAGTTCAGCAGGATAGATCAATATGCAAAGAATAAAAGTATAAAACTTACACTCTGGAAACTACAAGTCATTGAAAGAAATTTAAAAAGACCTAAATAAATGGAAAGACATCCCATGTTCATTGATTAGAAGACTTAATATTACGATGGCAGTACTCCCCAAATGATCTACAGATTGAACACAGTCCCTATCAAAATCTCAATTGGCTCCTTTGCAGAGAAATTGGCAAGCCAGTCCTAAAATTCTTACAGAAATTCAGGGGACCCAGAGTAGCCAACACAGTCTTGAAAAAGAACAAAGATGGCACACATGCACTCCTCATTTTCAAAACTTAATACAAAACCACAGTGTTATATTGGCATGTGGCCAGACATATATCGATGGAATAGAATCGAGAGTCTGGAAATGAACCCTCATGTTTGCAATCAGTTGATTTTCAACAAGCATTCCAAGAAAATTAATTGGGGAAAGAATGGTCTTTCAATAAATGATGCTGGAAAACTGGATATCCACATGCAAAAGGATGAGGTTGGACCCGACCTCATAGTATGTGTGAGAAATTAACTCAAATGGATCAAAACCTTAAGTATAAAATTCCTAGGGAACATAAGCATACGTTTTCATGACTTTGGACTAGGCAGTGGTTTCTTAGGACACTAAAAGCACAAGGAACAAAAGGAAAAATAAAAGATAAATTGAAATTCATTAAAGTTACAGACTTTTGTGCTTTAAGGGAAACATCAAGACCATGAAAAAAAACTCACAGAAGGGAAAGAAAAACCATTTTCAAATCATGTATCTGGTAAAGGACTGGTATTTAGAATATACAAAGAACTCTTACAAGTCAGCAGTAAAAGACAAACTCCAATTCAAAATGAGCAAAGGAATCTGAATAGACATTTCTCCAAGATACACAAATGGCCAGTACGTGAAAAGATGCTTGAAATCATTAGTCATCTGGGAAATGCAAATCAAAACCACAAGCTACCACTTCACAGCCGCCAGAATGTGTCAAATTAAAGGGACAGATAGTAGCAGATGTTGGTGATGATGTGGAGAATTTAGAAACAATCATACACTGCTGGTGGGAATGTAAAATGGTGCAGCCACTTTGGAAAACAGCCTGGCAGTTTCTCAGAAGGTTAAACATAGAGTTACCATATGACCTAGCACTTCCACTCCTAGATATGGGCCTAAGAGAATGGAAGACATAGGTATACACAGAAACTTTTACATGAATGTTCATAGAAACATTGTTCATAATAGCCCCAAAGTGGAAACAGCCCAGTGTCCATCAACTGATGAATGAACTAATAAAATGTGATTTATCCACACAATGGAATATTATTTGGCCATAATAAGGAATAAAGTACTGCTGTATGGTACCACGTGGATGAACCCTGAAAACATTATGCTAATTGAAAGAAACCAATCACAAAAGATCACATATTGTCGATTTCATTGATACAAAATTTCCAGATCAGGCAAATCCATAGAAATAGAGAGTAGATTAGTGGTTGCCAACGGCTGGGGGAAGGGAAAATCGATAATGACTGCTCATGGGTATGGGGTTTGTTTTGGGGGTGATGAAAATGTTCCAAAATTGATTGTGGTGATGGCTACACAGTTCTGTGAATACGTTAAAAACCATTAAACTGTATGCTTTAAATGGGTGAATTCTATGGTTTGTGAATTACATTTCAATAAAGAAAATAGAAAATATACCAACCTGGTTAGCTTTTACATACCTATGTGCAAATGGTTTGATTGCAAAACATATACTTCCCTTCTGATAGGGACTTAGATGTTTAGTGTTAATTTGCTTTTTGAAAGAGTGTAGAAAAGAAGGTTACCTCTCACTGTGTCTTTCATTTCTCCACACCTTAATTGTGAGAGGTTTAAGATTATACTGTTAGCATAATTGCATGGCTGAAAAGACTATCGCTGACCTACATGGCTGAGCACCGATGAAACTTCACCCGGACGAGTGTGGCCTTCCTGTCCTCTCTCTGCGCTGTGTTTCTTCCCCACCAAACCAAATTACTTCACTTAGGTATCTCTGGCACTTCCCTGTTCTTATCCATTCGTTCAGAATTTGTTTCATACAGGCTAGAAATCGGCCTGTCATTCTCTCTACTTAACCCGCTTCTGCCACCTAACTCTTCCAGTTGAGTTTCTGAACCCTTTGCCTGCCAGGTGGGGATAGTTCTCATCCACCTGCCCCAAAGCAGGCAGGTGAAGTGATCTCCTCAGGGCTCCTTTTGATCCTTGAGGTCCACCCTTCTGGCACTTACTGCAGAGCGTTTCTTGTGCTCTACTTGTTTCCTCCCCCCTCCCCCCATCTGTAACGGCTCCTGATGCTGTCTTGCTATGGTAATGAGCATCCACTCATCCCCTGTTTCTCATCTTCCTCCAAGGGGCTAGTAAGGCATTTGAGCCCAAGATCTCTCACCTAGTCAGACCCTGTTCTTGGGAAACCTGATATCATCATCTACTAACCAAAATACTCTCCATTATTTACTGTATTTGGCTTTCTGTTTATGCAAAAGGTACTCAGCTCTTAATTAAACAGATTGAAACAAGTAATTTCAATTCTGAATTACTAGCTTGAGAAGGCAGTGAAGCTAAAGGTTTAACAGGTAAATATAAGTAGTTTTCTCTTTGAGTTACTTTTCTTTCTTTTTCTTTTCGTAGGTAATGGTAATTCGGGATTTGAAGGACAGAGTCGATATGTACCATCTTCTGGAATGTCTGCCAAGGAACTCTGTGAGAATGATGATCTGGCGACCAGTTTGGTTCTTGATCCCTATTTAGGTTTTCAAACACACAAAATGAATACTAGGTAATTGTAAGTCTTTATCCTGAAGTGGAGCAGATGATGATGTTGAATTTAAGAAGAGATGCTAATTTTACTTTTAGTCAGAATTTAAAATGACATTAAAGGAAAGATCTTTGCTGTAGAAGATTTTCTATATGTGAGCCAAGAAAAGCAACAAAAGCTTCCAAGGGTCTTGTCAGTTTTAATTCTGTGTTCTTATTTTATCTTAGGCTGTTTCTATTAAAATATAAAGCTGGAGGAGCATCTCATATTTTATTTTAAATGTTAATGATAATTATCTTAGCTGAAAGAAAAATCTTGTGAAACTTGAAAATGTATATGATGTTTTTTCTGCTCAAAGTAGGTTACATCAGGGTTGTTTTCATGATTTTATTGTAGACTTTTCTTCTCTTAAATAATTGCAACTGTATATAGAGAATTTTGCCATCATGTTTAACCTTTGAGATTCAGCTAATCATGGTAAGAGTGAGTATTTTTAAAGATGTGCTTCTGTTCAGTACACAGATAAGAAAAGAGATGCATAAGTGCTTTATTGAGTATCACATGCCATCTGTATAAAATATGAGACTGAGCACTGCCCATTGCGCTAAGAAGGCACCTGTATAAAATAGTATTACATTGCTTCTAAATCTATTATATTCTCTTAAACATCATCTTTCCCCCAAAAAAGGCCATTAGATAATTTCATGATTGCCACCGGACACTAAGTCGGAACTTTACAACTTTTCTTTACCTCTTAACTTGAGTGGCAAAGGGTTTTCAAGGCTGGTGGAAGAGTGTAACAGCAGGGACTGAGAATGTCGAGCCAGTTCTAGGGCCCTGATCCCGCCCACCTCCCTCACACTTGCACTGGTGTTTGTAGCTCCAGGGCCAGTGACAGCCCTAGAGGGACTTGATCACCAGGTGACTAGTCACCAATAGTTGGGGGAGGGAAGAATTGGTGAGTAAAGGTGACTAGAGGAAATCTTGTGCCATTTTTTCCCCTTTTAATTCGGTCCCTTGCTAGAATTTAAAACAAGAGACAGTGTGATTCATTTGTATCAATTATATTCTAAATCCAGAAAGAAGTAATTCAGATAAAAATGAGCCTTTCGTATTTTCTTTCTTCTTTTTTTTTTTTTTAAGATTTTATTTATTTGAATGAGAGAGAGAGGGAATGAGCAGGGGGGAGAGGGAGAGGCAGACTCCCTACTGAGCAGGGAGCCTGATGTGGGGCTCAACCCCAGGACCCCGGGATCATGACTTGAGCCTAAGGCAGCTGCCTAACCAACTGAGCCACCCAGGCACCCCGAGCCTTTGGTATTTTCATGTGATTTTCTGTTATCATAGACCTTTTCTTGCTATAAAATGAAGTGACAAGTTGATGTGGACTTGAGAACTTATTTAAATAGCTCCCTGCCATCAGAAGGATAGATACCTAAATTTTGTAAGTAGGCAGGTGGATGACTGTTGTCTGGAAAGTCAGCAGGACTGGATGCCCTAGTATCCAATTAAAATCTGGTCTGCATTATTTTAAGTCCATTTCCCTTCTTTCCCCAGTGAGGCTAGCACCCGTTCTCCTAGGAGATCCTGATAATATTTAAGAAATGTGACTCACTTTCACATAATAGTCTTAGAGATACTCAGGGTATTACTGTAAAGGCCCATAATTATGACCTGGAGTCATCAAGCAAGAGAAGAAAGAGGTCATGTTCATTATGCCTTGTATACTGAAATATGGAAGCATGTAAGCCATCTTAGGAAGCATTGCATCAGAATTACAATAAAATTTTCAGTGGTTTAGGAAAGAATTCCTGTGTATTCGGTCCCCTCTCCCCCAGCCATTCTTTGTTCCAAAAGATGAGCAGTTACCTGTTAGTGGCTCCTGCAATAGGAAATAACTCGTATTTTTAAATAAAAGTCCTCCTTGACAACTGCTTCCCATAATTAGTTTTCATGTGAGTCACTTGGGGAGTCTTGTTCAGTTGCAGGTTCTGATTCAGTAGCTGTGGGCTGGGGCCTGAGATGCTCCATTTCTAACAAGCTGCCAACTATACTTAGAATAGCAAGGTCCTAGGCCATCTGGCCTACTGAGCTTTGTTATGACATAATGAGTGGATAAAAAGTTCCTTATCAGTAGTTTCCTAGGTTCATTTAAAAATGTGCAATCTGGGGCACCCACGTGGCATAGTCAGTTGAGTGTCCGACTCTTGGTTTCAGCTCAGGTTGTGATCTCAGGGTTGTGGGATCGAGCCCCGCTTTGGTCTCGGCACTCAGCACAGAATCTGCTTGAGAGTCTCTCCCACTCCCCCCTCCCTTCCGTGCTCTTGCATACACACTCTTGCTCTGTCTCTAACTAAATAAAATCTTTTAAAAAATAAATAAAAACATGCAGTCCTAAGATATAAACTTCAGGGTTACTCCACAAATATTATTAAAATTCAAGACACGACTGTATCCAGATAACCCTAAATTAAAATGCAGGATCTTAAATTAGTTAAACCACATTAAACATTCAGAAGAAAACATTTGTTTGTATTTTTCAGTACAACATGTAATTCTACTCCTGGAGTTCCTAGAGTAGCCATAGGTGGTGTAGATGGTTGTGCTCTGCCCTTTCTAGAGCACCTTGGGCCCACGTGGCTGAGCAGGCAATGCGGCTGTGTCCCCGAGCGCTGTCCACCTTTACTAGAGGTGTTCATTTCAAAGGCTTTTTTTTTTTTTAAAAAGATTTATTTATTTGAGAGAGAGTGCGTGCATGTGGGGGGGGGGCAGAGGGGGAGAAGAGAGAGAATCCTCAAGTAGACTCCCCAGTGAGCATGGCGCCTGACATGGGGCTCGGTCCCACGACTCTGAGATCATGACCTGAGTCGGACGCTTAACTGACTGAGCCACCCAGGCGCTCCCATTTCAAAGGTCTTTTTCTTTTTTTTTAAGATTTTATTTATTTATTTCACAGAGAGAGAGAGAGCACAAGTAAGCAGAGTGGCAGGCAGAGGGAGAGGGAAAAGCAGGGTCCCCGCTGAGCAGGGAGCCGGACACGGGGCTCAATCCCAGGACCCTGGGATCATGACCCGAGCCGAAGGCAGCCGCTTAACTGACTGAGCCACCCAGGCGCCCCTCAAAGGTCTTTTAACAGGCTTTTGTAAGCTACCATTAGGGAATACACAGAAGTTTTATTAATGAAGCTTGTAATCTTAGTGAAAGGCATATGTGTTCATTTAATCTTCGTGAACTTGAAAATAAAACTGTCTTCTAATTCTTCACCTTTTGAGCAAGAATTTATCAGAATGTTGTCTTATGTCATTCTCAAAGATAGCATTTTATAGGAAATGAGGAAAATCAGTGGTGCTGCATTAGAATAATTTTGACTGTTTCTTAAATTATTAAGCTTATGGACTTCTCTTTGGGGTATGAAAGACATGACTGGAGCTTGGATCTTCACTGTCCAAGTTGTCTGTCACTTGTAGGAGTGATCTCCTCGTTCCCATGTTTGTACATCTGTAATTTGATTGTCCTTTTTCAGTTTCTCTGTTTTATGCCTTTTCCCCTCCCTCTACTTCTCGCGGTGTACCGTCAGAAACCATGTTCAGATACAGTAGATACTTCACAGTTTAAGAATTTCCCCAGCTCTGTTATGAATGCTTATGTTTTAATCTTGATAAATCCCTACATTTACGAACAAGTTAGAGTTGTAGCATGACTATCTAGAAATGGTATAAACAAAGTAGTAATTTCAATTTATTGGGGAATATTTAGATTTAGTTGACTTCTGTCCATTATGAAAATGAAATTCTTCCTTTTAACCAGAGAACAGAGTTGCTGGTTATGCCTCTGATTTTTTTTTTAATGTCTCTAATTTTTTAGAAAGCACGTGGACAGGTGATAGTGTAAAGCAGGGGTTGGACGCCTTCCGTGATGCCCCTTGTTGTAGGCGGCACAACTTGGAGGTTTCCGTCTCCTGGGGAGTGGGGGACGCTGAGCAGGAAATAACACGATGAAGAAATGGGAAGAATCCTCACAGGATTTTTGGAACTTTTCTCTATTTTTCTAATCCAAATTATACTCGGCTTGTCTCATCCTTCTGTTGTAACCACCTAATTTTAATTTTGCTTATTTATGTATTTGATTTTTCATATCCAGTATGGGGTGTAAATTTATAAATCACTTTAAATGTCACTTTAAAATCAAGCGCTTGATTAGAAAACAAAGACATTTTTAGGCCTTCTAACTTAATGTGATCAAGGGGGAAAGGATGTCGTGTGGGAAAGAGATTTTCGGCATCTTGGCCTTTGTTTATATGCTGAGTCTGCCCACGGCTTCACAAAGCTCTTGAGTGTCACAGCGCTTTAAGGACTTGTGGGACAACTAATATTGTAAGTCTGTTTCGAAGTTATAAATACAACTTATACAAATAGTTTTTATTGTTGTTGTTTGTTTTTGCATTTATATAGCGCCTTTCCTTCGAGGAGCTCAAGGCATTTTTCAAAATCTGACAGTTTTCCTCACAACAACCCTGTGAGGTAGGTAGAGTGCATTACAAACAATAATAAGATACCAGCTAACCTGTTTCAATCTTTATGATGTTCTTTTGTGTTAAGTACTTGGAGGTGTCAGCATAAACACGATTTTTAGAACATTTTGCAAACCTTTTAAAATAGTTTGATCATAGTAATAGCTGTATTTAAAAAACCACTTGTACTCCATAACAGGGTAATTTTAAGAGAAAGCATTCATCAAAAGATCAGGAGTCACTCCCTGGGATTAGCTGAGCACTGATTGCAGGACTCAGCCAGGTATGTGTCTGGGGATTGTCTCCTTTCAGGTCCAGAAGGAATGAAGAGCTGTGGTTCTAGCATGATTCCTCAGCATCTACCAACTGTCCGTGTGCAGCTGAACTTTCTTCAAAGGGGGAAATGTGTTCACAATGTTGCCTCACCGTCTTCTTATTTTATATCTTAAATATTTGAGCATTTTCTCTCTCTTCCTCTCTCCTTCCCTTGCTCCCTTTTTTCTGTCCCCCTCCTCTTTCCTGCTCCCTCCAGTCAGCTCTTGGGTGTACATGCTAATGGAAGGGCACAGTAGTACAGCTAATACAAATCCGCAACTTCCCTTCATTGCCACACTGGTCACTTGGGTTTGGAAACAGAAAAACCAAATAGCAAGAAAACCTGGGAAGTCAGTCTCTGGAAAGAGTGGGGAACAGGTGTGTGGGAGTGTGAATTCATGTTTCTTTTTGCCCTTTTTAATAATAAATGATTTAAGTGACATATTTTTGTATTTCTTATACCAGCCATTGATCAGAGGTGTGGGAATGTTTGGTTTATTTAAAGTTGTAAAGTTTGTATTAAGAGAGGGAAGGAGGGACATACTGATTTGGAAATGCCAAATTCCTGTCTCTTGCCTCCCCTGCCACGCTAATTGCCACCTCCCAGATACTGAATTCAAAAGTGTATATTTGTGTCCACCCCTTTCGCAGTCTCTGGCTGGGCCCTGTGCTGTGCTCAGTCAAATCCTATTCTGATCATGAAGCACCAGAGGACCCTCAGAGTCGTACACGACAGAGTAGGACTGGGCACAAGGCCGGGTAATAATAGTCCCTCCGTTAACAGCCCTTACATTAGGCCTTGTTTTCCTCATTTATGGAACAGGAGCATTGTTTCACATAACCTAAATATTCTTCTAGCTTTAAGAACCGTGGTGTGAGGACAGCTTTGTACAGTTTGCATGGTAGGTTTAGAATGATTGTGGTTAAGGAGAGGACAAAGGGTATTTTTCTCCTCAATAGTAGAAAAAAACTTTTTTCCAGGGTCTTCAGTGCCTTTTTGCTCTGGCTCTATTAGTTGTAACAATCTTATGTTATTAAGTAATTTTATCTTCCCGCAGTATCTGTTATAATGGGATTTGACTTGAGCTGTCAGCCAGGTGATTTTGATGTACTTCTGTAGGATTATCGAAAACAACTGTCTCATCCCCTTCCTGTCTGCACCCAGAACCATTTCTTCCTTTGCCTCACTGTCATTTCACGCCTATAGCAGCCAACTGAGACAGTAAGTTCTGACAGTAAATTACATCTTAAGTGAAATAGGGGTTCTTGCCAGTGAGTAGTAGCAAGGGGCAGTTTCGGGGGTTTTGTTTGTGTTTGAAGCAGTAGAAGTCAGGAAAGCAGAAACAAAGGCAGACTATTACTAAATCGCAGGTTGGTTATTTTGTGTTGGTTTTAGCATATAAATTGTTTGGCATCATGAACAAAGAGTAAGCAAAACTAAGGAGAGCTGACAGGCATTTTCAGAGAGGGAGGAACGTGTTTCAGGAAGTGGAGAGCGCACAGAAGGCCTGTCAGGAATAGGCAGCATCCATTCCACGTCTGCAGCTTATTTTTCTGACATGTTCTCAAGAGCTTTAGGTGAATTTAGCCCTGACTTTGGCTTGCTTTCTAATGCATCAAGCCATGCGGTTATTTTAAAACACAGTGTCACCGTTGGTCGATTCCACGTTAAACTTGGAAAGATGGCTTGGCTGTTTCTGTGCTTTGTAGCCACTTAACATCATAGATGAGTCCTCATATTCATTCTATAAGTGAACTGTTGCTTTTCTGTTTCCTCCACAAAACATGGGTTATCTGTTTCCCACCATTTCACATTCTGTCTTGCTCGAAGAGGAGGTGTGCCTTAGCTGACAGCTGCTGGGGCGTCTTGTCTGTCCTTCCTGTGCAGGGAACTTCATAGTGGAGCATTGCGGCACGGAGGGTTTAGGTTTCTAAGAAACCCACTCTTGACAAAATCGCTTGTGGTGGCTACAAGTAAGTAGTTTAGTATTCTATCTGTGTGGAAGTATGGATGTTTCCACAATTCTGCAGGTGGTTTTTTTAGATCATTTTAACGGTGGTTCTCTGACACCGTATTCTGACAGCTTAGTTAAAGACCTTCTGAATTGTTTAAAGGATTTGCACTCACCTGCCTGTGAGGGCTGGTATGCTAATTGATTGAAATGGAAAATAATATAGGGCATTGTCCGTTTATTCATATGATCTCTCTGGGATGTGCCTGAAGTCTTTCTCATAGTTCTGCTTACTAGTTGTGAGCAGCTTATTGACACTCTAGCTAGTTAGTTCCTAGCGGTGTCAGCTTGCATTTCTAGAGTGGATATGGGTCCTGTCCAGTAAACAGCATTCCCCCCACTCAGGGGCTCACGTCTTTCCTCTTCCTTGTTCTGGTACTTTCCCTAAATGTTGCTGGCCAAGCTGGCTCCCTCAGCCCTTGTTCAACTCTTTGAATCCACCCTCATTAAGATCCTCTGCTTAGACTTCCCCTCACTTTGCCTGCTGCCTTTTGATTCTTTCCTGCCTATGGTAATAATCTGCTTTTTCTTTAGAAAGCTGAAATCACCACTTTCCTCATTGCCCACATCACTGTCAAATCCAAAACCCCTTCTCAAATAGACCTTACACCTCCGTTAGTTTCCATACTTGAAAGTGCTGTAGCGTGTAGTTTGTGCCCTGTTAACTTGAAGTAGCATAACGATGCCTTGCTTAACCATTGGATGCATGTATGTGTCTCTTAGTACCAAAGGGGTTTTCCATTCAAGAGCAGTGGTTGTGTCTTTGCTCATATTTTCCTCCACACCACCTGTGTACACAGTGCCTAATAAAGAATCTGTGGTGAGGTACTGTGGCTTAAAATCTCACTGAAATGTGATGGAGACCTTTATGATAGCTTACCTGGAAAAAAATTCTGCTTGGATACTTCCTGTGCTAGAGTTTGTGCCAGATCTTACTTCCATGTTAGTGTGTTCAGGGTTTGCAAGACGTGCAGTTTTAATTGTTAGAGTAGTAAGATGCGGAGTTCAAATATATTTTCTCCTCAGCCACTAATAGTTTTTTAACAGTTTATTTCAGTAGCAGTCTAGCTCCTTTTTTGTTGCTGGACATTCCAAAAACAAAACAAAAGAACTTTATTTGGGAAAATAAACCAAAAGAAATTGACATGAGAAGAAATTTTGAAATTAAGATGCAAGTTACACGTTTTACTGAGAGAACACAGCTTTAGAATAAGGGGCTTTACAAACAGAAGTCTTTTTTGGACCACGATTGTACAGTATTCTGAAAGCATGGCTGGTTTTATTATAGAAGCCTTTCAGAATTCTACGCCGACAGTTTTTTCTTTGAAATCACCAATTTATCAGTATCACCGCTAGAGTTGTGCTTTTTGCAAAACTCTTTGCTCTCTGAATGCAGTTATCAAAGATTAATTTGACATGGGTGTTAGAACATCAGGGTGTATTTCGGGACCTCTTGGGATACTAGTTGGTTTGGGATTTTTCTAACTGTGCACATACAGAATGTTGTTTATGGCATGATTTTGTTTGCTTCATCCCTCTGAAGCTCATTGCCTTGCACTCTTCTGGCTTGAATTCTGCATGTTTTAAAAAAAATCTTGTCATTCTAACTCTCAATTAGACACATTCTGTTTTAGATCTTTTGTACCATCCAAAGTATATGGCTAGTATGAGCCGGAATCAGACAGCTTTCGTTTGAGTCATCTGGTCATTTATCAGTTAAATGAGGTAATAGTAAAATAAGAATATCAAAGTATAGTTTGAAGAAAGAGAAGTTCTAGTTCCTGGTGATCGCTATTACTTGAGCATAATTCTCAGGATTATTGATGATTATCTTTTGTTAAGTCTGGCTGTTTTTAGTTTATTAATCTCTTATCTCAGAAACTCGCAACAGTGGCCCAGGGATGATAGCAGATAACTAAAGTGGATGTTTTGATTTTGTTCAGATTTCGGCCTATTAAGGGAAGGCAAGAAGAACTAAAGGAAGTCATTGAACGTTTTAAGAAAGATGAACACTTGGAGAAAGCCTTCAAATGTTTGACTTCAGGCGAATGGGCACGGCATTATTTTCTCAACAAGAACAAAATGCAGGAGAAATTATTCAAGGAACATGTAGGTTTATTGATAAGATTAATGCTATTTTTCTGTTTGGATAAGAGTAGAGAAAACTAAAGCTTAAATTTTAGTGAACTTGAAACTTTAAATCAATTTTGCATAATAAAGCTGAGCAATGTGAAGTTATAATCATACATAAGATCGTTTGTATGACTCTCCAAAGAGAAAACTTTGTCATCTAAAGGTGAAATTTACTGTGAACTTTTAGAGGAACTTGGCCAAGCTTCTAGGTACTCAAATATGTGAGATTTTAAAGTAACAACAGAGTTTGTTACTTAATGATCTTTAATGTTTTATGTTGTTGGTGATGGTTTGCTTTTATAATTCTGAGCAAGTCTAACTGGATAAACAATACAAAGTTAATATTTTTTTTTTTTTTTTTTTTTTCCTGTTTTAGGTATTTATTTACTTGCGAATGTTTGCGACTGACAGTGGATTTGAAATACTGCCTTGTAATCGATACTCATCCGAACAAAATGGAGCCAAAATCGTGGCAACGAAAGAGTGGTAACTATTATACTAGTATAACCCGTCATGTCATCTTAGTTAGAGTTCTGTCGTAAATAACTGTGGAAGTGCTGAGAGAGTTGTGGGAAGGAGTGAAGCCAGGCTCACCCTAAAGGAGCCAGTGCAGGGCCAGTGACTTGGCCCAGTGACCTGGGTCAGGACAGTGAAATGAGAAATCGGAGTTGAACCAGATCTGTCCCTAAGCCACCGTGCTTTGAGTCTGAGTGCGGCTTGGTGACGAGGCTGCTGGAAGCGTGTGGGCGCCAGGGCTGGAGAACCTGGCTTCGAGAGTTCGTCTCCTGCTGGCCTAGAGGAAGGTGGGCTGTGAAGTCTTAATGATCCTAGGAATTTCACAGGTGGAAATTTTCTTCTGCGTTGCCTGCCTAAATATATACACAGACATAGATTTGCCCATTTAAATAAGGGTAGCGAAGTGGAGCCCAGGTAGGAGGGATGGAAGCCATTCGTGAGAGAGAATATTGGATTATATTTTTCTTCTGATGCCTGTTCCTACCTTATCTCTCAGAAGAAGGAACATGTTGCCCCTCTCATAAGCTACCCTCAATACCCTCAGTATTTTTTATAGCAAAAATGTTAGAATCAGGTACCTGAAAACGGGGTGGCCAAAGAGCAGCACGCCCCGGCCTCTGCGCTAGATGTGTGCTTGTGAGTGTACATGGGAATATGTGGAGCCTGCTCCCCGGCTCCCCTGGCTCCCTGTGTTATTGGTGGATGTAGAGCTTTGGGGTCTTGTCTTCTAGGGCTGGGCTGTCCAGTGTGGTGGTTACCAGCCGCTCATGGCTCAGTATGAACTGGGAAGTGTTGTCCGTGTGATTTATGTGCCAGATGCTATACTAACCTGTAGTCCTCATTAACATTTCTGCTGGAATAGGATTGGGGGTATATTGGGTTAAAATATATGACTAAAAGTAATTTCGCCTGGTTTTTCCTTTACTTTCTTTTTTTTTTTTTTTTTAAAGATTTTATTTATTTATTTGACAGAGAGAGAGACAGCGAGAGAGGGAACACCAGCAGGGGGAGTGGGAGAGGGAGAAGCAGGCTTCCCGCTGAGCAGGAAACCCGATGCGGGGCTCGATCCCAGGACCCTGGGACCATGACCTGAGCCGAAGGCAGACGCTTAACCGACTGAGCCACCCAGGCGCCCCTTTCCTTTACTTTCTTAATGTGGCTGCTAGAACGCTGAGGATTCTGTGTTTGGCTTCCATTACATTTCTCTTGGATGGTGCTGCTCTAGAGGGTGGCATCCCATTCCTGGGTCCTTGTGACCTTTTCCTCCTGCTTGTCTCTGTCTCCCTTTTTTTTTTTAAATTTATTTATTTTATTTTATTTTTATTTATTTATTTTTTTAAGTTTTATTATGTCTCTGTCTCCTTCATCCACTGTCAGCAAGTTGAATTGAGGGCAGCGGGTATTTGCGTCCTTCCTGCCTGCAAAACGTGACACTGCGTGCTGCAGGGGATTCAGAGACAGCTTAGCGCAGCTTCTGGCCTCTCGTAGCGAAGAGGCAGCTAGGCAGGCAGCCGTGGCTCGAGGCTGTGGGGCGTCCGGGGAGGGCGAGGACATAGCCCGGTGCAGGTCCCAGGGGCTCAGCTGGTAGACACACAGCTAGGTTTTCTCAGTTCCTGGTATTGATTGGACAGGCTTATTTTATTAAAAGAAGCCTTGTTACTTATAATTACTAGTAATTTTTAACATGACATATTTTAAATAGGAAACGAAATGACAAAATAGAATTACTGGTGGGTTGTATTGCCGAACTTTCAGAAATTGAGGAGAACATGCTACTTAGACACGGAGAAAACGACTTCAGTGTCATGTATTCCACAAGGAAAAACTGTGCTCAGCTCTGGCTTGGCCCCGCCGCCTTTATAAACCATGGTAAGCTGTGCTTCTCGGGCGGGCGCGAATGGCGGGCAGGACTGCTAAGACTTAGCATGGCCTTGTCAGACCGTCAAACCTCGTCTCCCTTAACAGGAGGTTGGAGATGGGACCTCTTTATCTTTCCCCACCAATTTATTAAATAAATAATCCTGTAGTTGAACTCGAGACCTAAACTTCTATCAAAAGTTGTAAAATTATGTGGAAAGCTTATTTCAGATTTCTGTAATTGTTCGTGTTTCAGATCTTATCTACAGTTAATTGACTTTATCTTTTGGACATTTTTCAGATTGCAGACCTAACTGCAAGGTAAGCGGAGACATTTTTTTATTTCAAGTGTTTTGTTTCTGCCTCAGGTATGAGTTTCTTAATAAGTCGATTGTATTTCAGTTTGTGTCGACTGGTCGAGATACGGCGTGTGTGAAGGCCCTGAGAGACATTGAGCCTGGAGAAGAGATTTCTTGTTATTACGGAGACGGGTTTTTTGGAGAAAATAATGAGTTCTGCGAGTGTTACACTTGCGAAAGGTAGAGTATTGAGTAAGGTGGTTGTGGGCATGAGCTGAGGTCACTTCCTCCTCATTTGCACGCAGGGGTCGTCCTCTGTGTTCCGTAGCCTTGCACCCGGCACAGCGTGAGTCAGCAGCCAAAAATGAAGAGCTCTTTAGGGACCTTGGCACCTCAGCCTTTAAAATCTTATTACCAGCTTATTGTTTTCTGAGTTGGTCAGAATACCAGTGTGCCTAAAGAGAGAATGGGAACTAACACACATGTGTGTACGTACACACACACAACCACACACACACACACACACACACACACACACACACACAGTGCCAGAGTGGGGTTGCCCAAAAAATGGCAAGTGACATTCACCACAGATAATCATGTAAAAACCCTGAAGTTGTCTTGGGTATTAACAAGCTGTGGCTTCTGGAATTTTTATGGGTTTTGTTTGTTTTAATTTTTTTATTCGAGTGTAGTGGACACCCCACAATACGCTAGTTTCAGGTGTACAACATAGTGATTCGGCCTCTCTGTATTATGCTATGCTCACCACAGGAATTTTTCTGTTTTGATGTCCATACTTTTCGTAATTCCTAAGTTCTGTCTCTTCCTTAATAAGGTACCTCTTGTGTCCCGTCAAGATTCTGGAGTCATTGTAGAAATCCCCCAGATCGGACTTAGCGGGACTCCTGGTTTCCACTCACTCGCTGCACTGGTTTCTGCATAGAAGAGCTCCCAGAGGTGGCCTCACCCAGAGGCGGCCTCACGAGCTTGTCTCGCTGGTGCTGCGGGAAGGCTTCTGTCACGAAGCAGTGCACGTTGGCATAGGCCACACAGCAGAGCAAACCTGGGTTTGTTGAGTCTGTTTTCCTTACCTTGTACTGTGCTGGGCGCTTTACTAACCCTGACTCACTCAGTCTCCACGGCCATCCTGTGAGAGGGAGTACCAGTGATAAGTCCACATTGCAAGGACAGAAACGGAAGTGTCTGAACCCGGGGCAGCTGAACTCCAGAGCCCTCGTTCTGCCCACTTCATACTACTTTTGCAAATACGAGCAGGGCTGTCCGGTAGTGCTCCTTCTCCCTCTGAAAACACCCAACCTGTAGCCAGCCAGCCTCGGGGGAGAGAGTGAATGCCCCAGAGGCCCCACTCCCCTTCTTTCCAGGTAGCTGGCAGTATTGTCCCATGTCACGAGAGAGCAGAAGCACGGAGTCATGGTACTATCCCAGCCGCTTCTCTCCCATCATCGGGGTCCTTGCCATAAGGAATGGCAGAAAACCTGTTTCTGGTCCTGCTGAATTTTTGTCCCCCTCCCTTTTTGGGGGGTGGTGGTGTAAAAAGTTTATCATTTTCTACATAAAAAATGGTTTGAATGTTGGTTAAATCTTAGAATAGCCCACAAAAAGACCTTTAATCCATGAAGTAGTTTAATTATACTTGAATAATGCTTCAAAAATCATTTTCTAGGGAAAGCATATAGTGTAGCACTTAAGTGCCTAAGATCTGGAACTTGCATGAGTTGAAATCCTGTGACTGCACTTCATTATTACCTACGTGATCTTGGGCGACTTAGCTGCTTTTTGTGCCTTAATTACCCCATCTATAAAGTGGAGATAACACTAGAAGCGGTCTCACAGGGTCACTCTGAGGATTAAATTTATTATTTCCTGGGAGGCACATGGAACAGTGCACAGTTAATACTCAGACGTTAGCTACCAGGTTATTTTGTGGTTTCTGGTTATTTGCCCATTAGAGTGTAAGCTCCATGAAGGCAGAGATTTTTTTTATCCTTTCACTTACTACTACTATATCCCCAGCATCCAGAACAGCGCCTGGCACTAGTAGGTTCTTCATAAGTATTTGGTCACTGAATGAATGCATGAACAAACGAACGGGGCAAACAGGATGCTAAGTAAGCTTTCAGAGGCTGTCCTGAGAGATGCAACCACATATTCAGGATTCCGGGCCAAGCCTGAAACAGCTCTTTTACCAGTCTGGAATTGCATATATCAGCCTGTTCCTCAGACAAATTAATTCTCTGTGAGCCTCAGTTTCTCACTGGTCAGATGGGGGTGATCCTGTCTCCTCCACAGGGTTAGTGTGAGGAGTGGATAGATACACAAGCAGATCCATTTTTAATGGAAAGGCTTACTCCAAACAGTAGCCACGGCTCTTTTCAGACTATTTGAGCACTTTGATTTAAAGGTTGATTGCAAATATTCTTGAAATTCTTAGGAACACCTAAGAGGGTAAGACTAGTCAAAGGGACTCATTCAGTTATTCATCAGCTATTAATTGAATAACTGACTTACGTTAGGTCTAGTACATGCCGAGTAAACAAGACTAGCACAATGCCAGATGTGAGAGCAGTGCAGGGACATGCACACATGCGCTCTGCCAGGGCTGCAGGATGAGAGGAGGTGGCCCCGTGAAGAAATCAGTGAGCAGAAGGTTTACAAAGGCACTGAGATCATGGGTGAAGCATCCAGGATGCATTTGATGCACATTTCTGACTATAACCGTCCTGACAATCACTATTGTGAATGTAGTATGTTCGTAAGTAAGTGCTGCGGATCTTACTGTGGAAAATGTGAGGAATAAAGTCTAATGAAGGACCAAAAAATAGGAAGGATTAGATTATTTTTAAGTTTATATAGAAATATGTCTGATGATAGGCAAGAAAAAATTTCTCAAGTATAGTTAGAGGAGATTTGCATTAACAGATACCAAAGTAACTAGGAAGCAGCGATCAGCATTTGGTGCTATTAGCCCAGAATTGGACAAACAGAAAAAAGGACACGAACAGAGGCCTGAGACAGCGGCGAGTGTGTGTGAGATCTGATATCACATACAGGGAAATGATTTGTCTAATGAATGATGTTAGTATCATTCGTTGTGCATCTGGAAGAAAACCAAGCTAAGTTCAAGATGGGTTAAAGATTAAAATTTTAAAATACAATGCAAAATTGTTAGAAAAAAATTAGTAGAATATCTGTCTAACCTTGGGGTGGTAGAGATGTTTTGAAAGAAATAAGGTAAAAAACAGTGAATACGAGAATGTTTGAAAGGTCAAAAGTAAAATCAAAGACAACTGATGAACCAAAGGGAAAACAGTACACATGTGGCAGAGTTAATAATCCAAATAACAAAAAGCTCCTAGAAGCTCATAAGGAAAAGACAGACTCCAGAAGAGAAAGGTAAGGAGGATGCCGCACAGAAAATCATGGCCATAAACAAGGCAGTTAAAACAGTAAGCAGGTATTTGTTGTCGCTATCAAATTGGCAAAATATAAGAGTTATACTCTATAGTGCTGGTGAGGATGTGGAGAAATGGGCACTCATACGTTGTTAGTCGGGCCATGAATTGTCTGGCAATCATTCAAAATAAGTGCACCCTATTACCCGGCAGTCAGTCCCATATGGGAGAATCTCTCCTGTGGAAATACAAGCAATCGTTAGTAAGGATTTGGTTTCAAGAGCAGTATTACCAGCAGTGTTCCTGGTGGCAAACAAAAACAAAAATAAAAATTCCTGCAAGTTTCACTAACCACCAGTGAGGAATGATTGAATGCATCAGGGAATGTTTATTCAGTGTAAAATGTACAGTTTTCAAAACATATGTTCAGTTTAGATTTATTTGTCTGTTGCATAATGATAAAGCTGATTGCTGAGTATTACCATACACTTTGGTTTTGTTTTTGGTTTTGTTTGCTTTTTTAAAAAGAAGCAACTGCACAGACCAGTGTGCAGACCGTGGCAGAGGGGTGGAGGATGACACAGCGGCAGGCACCTCGGGGTTTTGGGGGTGCAGGGTGGCTCACCAGCGACTTTGCTTTATGGACTTAGATCCTAGGATTGTTTTGCTTGTTGCAGCAAAGCTGGAGCACGTCTTACTTGCATAAGTTAGAAAAAATCAGGGAAGTAGAGAAGCAGTTGAGTGGTAGAGTTTTACTTTAAAAAAAAACCAAAAACCTCTAATTCCAGAAAAAAATAATTCCACCATGATCATTTGTATTTAAGCATAACTTTTTTTTTTTTGAAAGATTTTATTTATTCACTTGAGACACAGAGAGAGCATGAGCAGGGAGAGAGGCAGAAGCAGGCTCCCCACTGAGCCAGGAGCCCAATACAGGGCTCGATCCCAGGACCCTGGGATCATGACCTGAGCCGAAGGTAGACGCTTAACCATCTGAGCCACCCAGGCGCCCCTGTATTTAAGCATAATTTAAATATGGCCCATTTTTCTGGAAGTGAACCAGAAATGTTATAGGTTATGGGGAAGAGGCATGGAATATCTGAAAATACCGTATTACTCTAATTCCTATGAGAAAAAAATCACCTTTGACATCTCTGCATTTTCTTTCTGCACATGTGTCAGTGTGGACTGGAGTGGAACTGCCTGCCTGTCTGGGTCGCAATTACCTGGACGTTTTACCATGATTTCTGACACACTTTCCAAGACCAGAACTGAGGCAGCCACACAATAAGTTTGTTGTGATTTTTCTTTTTTTAAGATTTTATTTATTAGCACAAGCAGAGGGAGGAGAAGCAGACTCCCCACTGAGCAGGGAGCCCGATGTGGGGCTCAATCCCAGGACCTGGGATCATGACCTGAGCTGAAGGCAGACACTTAACCGACTGAGCCACTCAGGCACCCAGTTTGTTGTGATTTTTGCAGAAACGTTCATAAAAATGGAATTCCAGATCTGTTCTGGAAAGGTGAAAGAAGCAGGAATGCTCACCCTACTTACCAGAGATAGGTTTGGCCATTGGTTTAGGTGTGTGGCCCCTCGCTTTAAGAGGTAAGATGGTAGGAAGGGAGATTGAAAGTTTTGGTGTCCCTTAGCTAAAAGTGGAGCACTCGGATTACTGGTGGGGGTGGGGGGAGTAGTTACTTTGTCTTCATCCACATTCTGAAAGGAGGGCATCACACAGGCTCTTCTGGAGGCCAGTATGCTCCCAGGCTGGAGGGCGCCTATGGTTTTGCTGTGTGTTCAAAAGCTGCTGTTATACGGCTTTTCCTTAACAAGCTGAGGACAAAAAGGCAAGTCAGTGAAGGCAATTTTGGACAAAGAGATTTCTCTTTTTTTTTTTTTTTTTTTGTTAAAGATTTTATTTATTTACTTGACAGAGACACAGCGAGAGAGGGAACACAAGCAGGGGGAGTGGGAGAGAGAGAAGCAGGCTCCCGGCTGAGCAGGGAGCCTGATGCAGGGCTCGATCCCAGGACCCTGGGATCATGACCCGAGCCGAAGGCAGACACTTAACGGCTGAGCCACCCAGGCGCCCCGAGATTTCTCATTTTTTAATTGTAATATGTAGCGCCTTCTTTTTAACCCTCAGTAACTTACTCTCTCGAATTGAGCTGAGTAGAAACTCACCAGTACTCACTGAATAAAGTTAATGTCTGCAAAGTGAGATTCAATAAGGTTGATGAGAGCCTCTTCACGAGCACTTTCACTTCAGAAGAACTTCTATAAAAATGTAAATTATTAGAGTAGGCTACAAATCATTCTTGTCCTGTGAAAAAAGCAAGTCTTTGCCTTTTATTAAGTAACATTGTGTTAATTATGGTCATGTTTATCTTAATAACTTGAAAGAAATTAAACAGTTTTTATTCTAGAAGTCAGATTTTCACTGATGTAGTGTAGCCACCTTACACAGAATTTTAGTTAAGATTTGTTTTGTATCTAACATCGAGTTCTAAGTAATGAATTAATTTATGGAAATTCTCTGGTTTCTTTTTTTAATTCCTTAGTTCTTAATATTCAGCATTATAGAGGTAAATTGCATAGAACAGAGCTGGAATATAATTAACAGGTGGGTTATTTAAGCTATAATGTAGACCTAACTATCGACTAACCAGCTTTGAAATTGAAGAATTAGTTATTTCCACCTACATGTGGACTTCTTCAGGGTCTAGGAGTTTCTCATGGGCAGTTAATAATCAGTTGATAATAGTCACAATAATTTGTATTTAAAATCTAGAGGGTTTTTTGCATTAATTTTATATGCATTTTTAATTCTTTTGTGAGTCCTAGACTTGGCAGATCTCCAGTGATGATTGAGGCCTCATCAGTGAGCCACATCTGTTCACCTGATGTGGCCATGAGCCCACAGCAACTGACCTTGTAGTGAGTACACTGTCTGTTTAACCTGTGCTGTTTTCTCTTTCAGACGGGGAACCGGTGCTTTTAAATCCAGAGTGGGACTGCCTGCACCTGCTCCTGTTATCAATAGCAAATACGGACTCAGAGAGACAGATAAACGCTTAAATAGGCTTAAAAAGTTAGGTGACAGCAGCAAAAACTCAGACAGTCAGTCTGTCAGCTCTAACACTGATGCAGACACCACTCAGGAAAAAAACAATGCAAGTAAGTAAGGGAGATTGATAAGCGTCTGTCTTCTTTTTTTATTATTATTTTTAAGTATTTTCACACAATTATCTTTCTTAAGTATGCTTCACTTCAGTAGTTTTGATCTTTTAAATATTGAGAGAAGCTCTGGGACTCATGTGCTTCAGCAGCACTGCAAGGTTCTAGAAACGATCTGAGCACAAAAGCAGTGTGTATCCCGCCTCCAGATTCAGTCCTGTCCTCTAGACTGAACTGTCTGCTTTTCTTGAATTCCTGGTAACTGGATATTACATTCTTCATCATGTGTTCCAGGGTCGTCCTGTGTTTGAGAGAAACATTTTCAAGGTATTAGTTTGACTGTCGTGATGGCGGTAGGTCCTACAGGAAGACGAAGGACTGGGTAGAGGCGTAGAGGCACGTACGTGTCCCTGCGCCGAGCCAGTCCGTTAGCACGCGTGATGCCAACCTGGGCAGTTCATAGCTCTGGCCTCAAGGCTTCCACCTTTTTACCGCTTGCTTGCCCTTTTCAAACTGAACTGAGCCCGTTCACCAAACCACCAGTTACCAGACTCAGAGTTGTGGTAGAGGAGCATTTCGGAGGTCGCTTACACTGTGACGTGGTGCCTTGGCCTCCATGAAAGCAGCAAGAGAGGTGAAAAGAAGAAGCCAGCATTAAGATACCAGTTGTGCGTGGGGGCAAGACCGTATGGAAGCTGGAAACAGAGAGAATGGAGCATAAAGAGGAAAGAAAGCGAAGCAAGCCTAGCCGGGCAAAAGGAAACGCGTCATGTTTGTGGAGCTTTGAAGTCCTGGGACCATGCTCATGGCTGCCGGTTTCTTCTGGGTAACACCAGTTTCCTCTCATTGCCACTAAAGCTGTAGGCTCTTTAGTCTGACTTGTTTCTGACAGGAATAAAGTTTCAAAGTTTTGACTCGGTGATCCCTAGGGACGCCCGTTTCAGCACGCCAGGTGGCCGTAGGTACTCGGCTGAGCCTTCTGAAGTTGGGTTGTTTGAGGCTCCTCTCCCTACCTTCAGACGTTTGCAGCCCAGCACGGTGCACCCCTCCCCTGCAGAAAACCCTGGAGAGAAGGGAAGGCCTCTCCCATGATGGTGACTGTCACTGCCGTGAATTCCTGCATCCACCTGCTGCTGGACGGTCAGAGGCCAGGTGCAACCCCGTAGTAGAAGAGCAGTGCTGTGTTCCTTGTCCAGTCTCTCATGTCCCAAGTGAGCAGAAAGAGCGCAGTTAGCCCGTCATTCACTGTTGACTGTTGGTTCTAATAATAAATGGAACATAATCAACGTTTTGTTTTCGGAGTCTGGTTCCTTGGTGAAACTGGAGACTTGTGAAGCCCGGTTTAGAAATATGTGCATGAAACACTACAGAGCACGGACACGGCCACCACGCTGCCCACACTGGATGGCTCTGTGACACGGGGGGCATTAACTCCATTCCTACCGTATACATACCGAGTTCAGTACACCATGGAGGCTAAAAGAGCATAACGTGTAGGTAGTTTGTGAGAGTGTACTGACTACTCTGTGACCATCTAGGGGATATTTCTTAGTAAACCAAATACTTAAAGCCTACTAGTTGTTGGAGAGATTCAAGATGGATGAGACTCAGGCCCGTCCCTCAGGCAGCTTACGCCTTAGTGCCGGGATCCGACAAGTACACAGTTACGCAGAGCAGACTATAAATGCCATTGCTCGGGTTCAGAGCGAACCAGTAATCCCTTTGAGCTGTGGTCTCAGCATTACTGAGCAGACATGCAGCACTTCCCAGTGATGGCTGATGGGAGGGGGCTGACTTTGTTCAAATTACCTTTCTGCAGGATTATGGTTTTGAGGACTTGGAGGGTCAATGGAGCTAACTTTGAGGGCCGTGTGTAGAGTTGACAGATGCGGCTCTGTGCTCTGGAGGAGCGAGAGGCTTCTCACCCGTCCTCTCTCAGACCGCCCTAGACGAGGTCCCCTTCATAGCACTGCTCTTGCAGGCCCCCACAGGTATTCTTTCAGATGGGATTTCTTTTGGTGTCTGTGTCTGGACCATAACCTACCTGTTTGAAAGACAGACTCTTTGAGATCGCAGCCGGTAGCAAAGCCAGGGCTGTCCGGGCGTCTCCCAGAGGGGGCGGCGTGGTTGCGTCTGGATCCGGGGTGCTTTCTCCGTGCGTAGCTGCCATCCTCACCCTGCCGTGCGTTCAGAATTCAGGGGGCAGAGACTGCTTGCTTTGAACAGCTTGTATGTTCTCTTCTAAAGAAACATTTCTGCCTGGTTGGGAGAAAAATTATTTCTTCTGCACAGATTTCTTTCCTGAAAGGTGTCTCAGGAGCCCCAAGTTGACTGTTGGCTTTAGCATCTGGAAAGAGGAGACGAGACCATTTTCACAAATTCAGTCCACAAGCCTGAATTATAATGCCGTTATTAGAAGATTGTGGTGTTTTAGGCCTCTGGTGCCTCAGTGGCTGGGCCACCCCCCCATAGTCGGTGCTGTGATACGGGGTGTGAGTCATGCCGATGCCACAGGTTGGTGTGAGGCCCAGAAGACAAGGCCGGTGGAATTAGTTTATCTTAACTCCGGAGCGCCTATCCTAGAGATAGTGGACTGGGCCACCACTTGTCACTGGGAGCTGTGTCAGACCTCACTGTTGATCTGAGCACTCCCTGCTGCTGGGCCTGTAGGCTACTCCGGAGTCCTTTCCAACACCCTGTTGCAGGCAGCCGCTGCCCGTCTGCTGGTCACGTCACATGGAAGATGCTTGTTGTGCCTGCCAAACTTGAACTGAACTCTGAAGTCCTACTCAGGGTTTTCTGGATCTTCACGTGCTGAAGATGCCAGGCTGTGGATGGCCCTCATGTTCCCTTGGTTCACGTTGATAGTGTGCATTTCTGGGGCTTTTCCAGTACAGAACCCAGCCTGAGTGTGCGGGGAGCTTTGCTGTTGTTTTGCTGTTCTTGTACCTGCTGTAATTCTCGAGGCCCACGCAGGGCTGCCTTGCGATTCGGAGGACACCATGAGATGGCAGTGAGGGCCGTGCCGTGTGGGTCCTGTACCCCGGGGGCGGAGACCCACACTGTGACTCTGTGGCATACTTAGTACAGTGGATGTGGAGCCACGGATCTCACTCAGTCCAAATCCCCCATCTCTTCCCCTTACCGGTGGACGATCTTAGGCGCGCTTATCCATATGCGCTTGGTTGTCACATGGATTTAGTAGCACTACAAAGGATGCGCGTTAGGATTGAGATCATACTGATTGGGCCATTTTGCACAGCACCAGTATATAATAATTGCTAAGAATGTGTATCTCCACCTAAAAATACTGTCTTAGGTTTACGCCGCCAGGCAGGAGAGTTGCCCATGGCGTAGCAGCGCGGAGGCCAGAGTGGCCACAGGTGTCCTGGTCTCCACTGAGTCAGAATCCTCAGTCTCTGGACAGACTTCCATTAGTTTGCAGCGTGGCTCCTGTCTTCCTCCTTAAGCCTACCGTCACTATCCTCCTGAACCCCGGAGGACAGTGTAGACCTGTCTGGGAGAGTAGAGCCCTTGGCGCCCATGGGGCTCCCATCTTAGTCACATTGCTCACATTTCTCTTGCCCAGTTTGTCTCAGTCTTTTCTGACCTTTGACTTGAGCATACCTCTTAGCTGGGCTTTTTTTGAGATACTGTTTTTAAAACAAAAGACTAGACTGACCAATACATGAACATATGTAAGTGAGATCTCTGTGTCGAAAGAATACATAGCATCCAATACAGTCTATTTTGTGCGGTTTAGAACACAAACACAAGTGCTTTGTCAGTCGTTCACTGCAGTCGGCTAGCAAGGAATCCATTGGAAGCAGGGGTGGATTCAGAATCACCATAAAGTGAGACTCAACCTAATGGATTTAAAATATGAGCCAGAGTAAGGATAATCTCAGGTGCTCTGAAAATACAGAGGAAAGGAGACCTGTCATTTGTAGGAAGTCATGAAAGGCTCCCTGAGCGAAGCATTTCCTAAGCGGAGTCTTAAAGGGGGTAGGAGGTTGGGCAAGTGAGGCATGTTCAGAGCAGAGGGAATTCATGAATGGAGAAACGGGGACGAGCGTAGGACTCGAATAAGGAAAGTGTGTCATGGCTAGAGTAGGGGGTGGGAAGGAGGGATATGACCATTGTTTAAAATTTTGGATTTATTCTTAGGGCATTAGGTTATTGAAAGTTCTGAAGCCCAGCAGTGACGTGTCGTACTAGGAAATTCACTCCGGCCACAGGGTAGAGAACGGGATGTTGGGGAAGCAATGGGAGGAGTGAGGAAAGGAAGGGAGGGAGTTGAGTTGTTGCCACGACTCACAGTCTTAGGGGACTGTGAAGCGAGAGAAGTAGATGGCCGCAGCAGTGGGCTCCACGGGACATGCGGCCGACTGGGTGAGGCAGTTAGGGAAAGGCCGGGGTGACCTCCCGCTGTCTGCTTGGGCAGCTAGCTGGGTGGATGGTGGTGGTACTGAGCAGGATGGAGAATTTAGAAGGAGAACAGCCATGAAGCTTGATGGTGAGTTCAGTTTGGGCATGTTGACTGTGATGAGGAGTCCATCCTCGGGAAGATCTAGATGCCAGCGGGCATTTGGTGATTCGGATCTGTAATCTAGGAGGGAGGCTAGATAAAGTGGCTCGGGAGCTGCCAGTGCATCAGTGGTAAGAGCCATGGCGGGGGGGGGGGGGTGCCTGTCACCCATAGAATGTGTAGTTTCCAAAGGGTCTAGGACAGCAGAGGCCTGAGGAGCGCAGTCGAAGGGGCAGATGGGAGGGCAGGAGAGAGTGCCCCTGTGGGCAGCCAATGGGACAGGAGTTTTCAGGAAGAAAAATGGTTAGCAGTGTCACATTGTGCAGAGAAAGGAAGAGGGAGAAGGGCTGGAGAGTGCCCGCTGGATTTCATGACAAGGTCTTCCAAGATTGGCAAAGGCCGTCTCATTAGAGGGACAAGCTGGATCCAAATTGCAGCGGGATTGCTGTCCAGCATGTGGTGTGTATGTTTTCGTTGTGAAGGGGCAGTTGCAGGTACAGAATGAGAACAGGATGGCAAAAGGCAAAGTAAGGCTGAGAACCACTGATTTTGGTCATAGAATGGTCCTCGAGGAGCCTGGTCTGAGCCAGCGGACTTCACAGCCACATTTGAGAAAGCCAGGTGCATTTACATCAACAAGCACATCTATTCAGTCTACCTTGTAGGAAGCCTTGTGAGCATAAAGAAATCCTTTAACAAAAGAATGCCCTGTGCGGCCTTGTATTTAAAAAAATAATTTCCAGCTAGTTCTGTATAATTCCAATTCATGCTACATCAGTTGTTCTCCAATTGAGCGGTATCCAAACCACGACTCCTACTATTCTAAAAATAAGTGGCTGCCTTGGGGTGGTAGCCCACATGGATAAGCACATTCTTGGTCCGATCAGGGGATCTCACTCCTGGGAACTGTGTTGGTTTGGGTTCCCCAAAGCCATTTATGAGACACTCTTCTTGAGTATAGAGCCTTCTATTCTTGGTGGTTTGATATTTTTGGAATGCTTGTAATGCATTCTTGCTCTTCTCAGTAAAAACTAACTAATGGTAACTTACTTGCTTAGCCATGCAGAAGGAACAACAGTCGCCCTGGCAGCCCTTGGGCATGTCGGCGGCAGCAGTCTTTGTCGGGCAGTGTGCTCAGTTTACCCCTAGTCGCTTTTTACTCTCCCTGTTTTCTGAGAGAAGTGGGGAGTATCAGTTTGGTCATCTCAGCTTCCCTAGTGAATGACTGAAAGGACTAGTTTGATGGGGAAGAGGTTTTCAGGTGGGAGCCGGGAAAACTAAGTAATTGAGAAATGGATTCCTGTAAAACACTCTACATACAGGTCCCAAATGTCAATGGAGAGAAAAACATAAAGACAACAGAAAGCCCCTGTAAGGTCACGCTCACTGTGGAAGCAGCTTAAACTTGAGTCACCTGTAAGCCTTTTGAGGCTCTGGTCAACGGTCCTGTTGGTCCTCAGGTTGGCTGTTCCCTGTGGGGTCATCGTAGCCTTTCTGTATGCTTGTCCTGAGGAAGTTGGGTCCCCCTTTGTCCCAAGAGTGTAACTCCAGCAGGATGCTTCTTCCCGCCTCAGTTTGATTGTTGGCAGCAGGTGGGCCCTGGAGGGACGGGGCCAAGTACGTTCTGCCGCCCTTGGAAGTCTGCTGGTCCTCACGGAGTGGGAGCAAGAACTTTGTGGAGTGCGGTTCGTTGTGGAATTAACAATATATGGTTCTTCGGGTCTCTCTCGCTTGAAGCCATTGTGATAGAGTGTCTGTTAGAGCTCGTTAATAATATATTTCTGTTCTGTATTACTGGTCAAGTAATATACTTCCTTTGAGTTAATGAGTAATGGGTTTTAGAAACCTATTTTGAATGATGATGTTAAGAATTTGTGAAAGAAAAATCTGATTTTTCCTCAAGTTTACTTCAAATCTTCTATGTGGTAAGAGATTCAGGAAAAGAAATACTGTGGACAAGTATCGCGGTAGATTATGGATGAGCTCAGAGTGGGGTCCAGGTCCTTGCTGTGGGAAACGCATAGATGCTCCATAAATCAGAGGCAGCAGTTGGGAAGTTACAGGAGGGTGGTGTGGGGTGCCCATGTGCCGGCCGAGACCCAGCGGGGTCCATCTTGCACGTGCGGGTATAATGCGAACCTTTCATAGCTGACAGGTTTGGGCATCGTTGTGTTGAGCACTCCTGTGTTACCAAGGCTGGTTTTCATCCCCCCTTTTTTTTTTCTCCTTAACTGCAGCTCCTAACCGAAAATCTTCAGTTGGTGTGAAAAAGAACAGCAAGAGCAGAACATTGACAAGGCAATCTATGTCAAGAATTCCAGCTTCTTCCAACTCTACCTCATCTAAGCTAACTCATATAAATAATTCCAGGGTACCAAAGAAACTGAAAAAGCCTGCAAAGCCTTTACTTTCCAAGATAAAATTAAGAAATCATTGCAAACGGCTGGAGCAAAAGAGTGCTTCGAGAAAACTCGAGATGGGAAGCTTAGTACTCAAAGAGCCCAAAGTAGTTCTGTATAAAAACTTACCCATTAAAAAGGAGAAGGAGCCCGAGGGACCAGTTCAGGCCGCGGCAGCCAGCGGGTGCTTAACCAGACACGCGGCGCGGGAGCACCGAGCGGGCTCCGGGCGAGTTCCGTCGCCGGCGGCCGGCGCCCCCTGCACCTACAGCACCCGGCGGTCGGCGCGGGCCAGGCCGGCTCCCAGGGAGCCCGCTGGCAGCCCGCGGGAGGCCGGCTCGTCGGATGGCTCTCCGAGCGCCTCGGCGGGACCCTGCCCGGACGGTGGCGAGCGGCCGGCTCCCGCGGCGCCCGACGACGGCCTGGCTCCCGGGGCGGCGCAAAAGCGGGAAGCCAAGTGTCAGAGGAGCGACAGCAGCGCGTCGAAGAAGAAGTCGCGGCAAGGGAAACCGGCGAAACCGTTGGCGAAAGCCGAGGAGCCCGCCGCGGGGCAGGACTGCCCGGGACAGGCCGGCGCGGCGCCCGAGGTGCTGGCGACCCGCTGCGAGCCGGGCGAGCGCCGCGCCCCTGAGCCCGACACGGCGCCCGGCGGCTACGCGGACTGGGCTCCTGCGCCCGGCGGCGGCGGCGGCTCGGTGGTCACGTCCGATGGCTTCAGAACGAAGGACGGCTTCCGAACTGCAAAAAGTAAAAAGAAGAGGCGCATCACGAGGTATGATGCCCAGCTGATCCTGGAGAATAACTCCGGGATTCCCAAATTGACTCTTCGTAGGCGTCACGACAGCAGCAGCAAGACGAACGACCAAGAGAGCGATGGCACGAGTTCTTCAAAAATAAGCATCAAGTTAAGCAAAGACCACGAAAACGATAATAACCTGTATGTAGCAAAGCTCAATAATGGGTTTAACTCAGGGTCGGGCAGCAGCTCCACGAAGCTAAAGATCCAGCTGAAGCGGGACGAGGAGGGTCGGGGGCCGTGCTCGGAGGGGCTGCACGAGAACGGGCTGTGCTGCAGCGACCCCCTGTCGCTGCTGGAGTCCCGCATGGAGGTGGACGACTACAGCCAGTACGAGGAGGAGAGCACGGATGAGCCCTCCTCCTCGGAGGGCGACGAGGACGACGAGGACTACGAGGAGGACTTCGAGGACGACTTCATTCCTCTTCCTCCAGCCAAGCGCCTGCGGCTGATAGTCGGGAAGGACTCCATAGACATTGACATTTCTTCCCGGAGAAGAGAAGACCAGTCTTTGAGGCTCAACGCATAAGCTCTTGGGCTCAGTCTGGCCTGGGAAGCCCCCTTTAAGGAAATAAAAACAAATTCCAGTCAGTTATTCCTCACCCGAGACGTTCTAGCGGCCGCACTTCCCTTCTCTCTCCACTTAGCAGCGTCATACTGTAGAAAGTGTACAGCGCACTGACTCTCCCCAAGTCTGATTTGTGCAAATTTTTATTGTACTTTTTAAATAGCCTTCTTACGTGCAATTCTGAGTTAGAGGGAAAGCCCCGTTGTAAAATAAAGGCTCAAGCAAAATTGTACAGTGATAGCAACTTTCCACACGGGACGTTGAAAACAATAATGTGGCTACACAATTTTCTTTTCCTTTTTCTTTCTTTCTTTCTTTTTTTTTTTTTTAAACCAAGAGCATCAACTGGCTCTTTAATATATGACTAAAAAATAATTTAAAACAAATCATAGTAGCAGCATATTAAGGTTTTCTAGTATATGCTAACATCACCAGCAACGATCTTTGGCTTTTTGATTTCTTTGCTAGATGTCTCCCCCTCGGAGTCCTGTCGGTTTCACACTGTTTGCTGGCCCAGGTGTACTGTGTGTGGCCTTGCTTAAAAGAGCAAACCATCGGTTGGGAGTCGAATTGGTTTCTTTAAAAAAAAAAAAAAAGTACAATTACACGCGTGACCGCTAACTTTTCAGTACATTATATGTACGAGGGTAGCAGTGTGCAGGATGAGTTCCAATTCAGCGTATTTATTGCTTGTCATGTAAATTAAAGACCTTGTATTTAACACTTTTCAATCCTTTTAGATAAAATTGTTCTTTGCAAGAATGATTGGTGCTTATTTTTTCAAAACTTTGCTGTGAACAATGTGATGACAACAAGCAACATTTATCTAATGAACTACAGCTCTCTTAATTTGGGTCTTCAAGGTTTCTGTTGCACTTGTAAAATGCTACAAGGAATATTAAAAACTCTATTCACTTTAACTTATAATAGTTTATGAAATAAAAACATGAGTCACAGCTTTTGTTCTGTGGTAACCTATAAAAATGTTTGTCTTTGAAATTCAATGTAAAGAACTGAAAACAATGTATATGTTGTAAATATTTGTGTGTTGTGAGAAATTTTTGTCATAAGAAATTAAAAGAACTTACCAGGAAGGTTTTTAAGTTTAGAAATATTCATGCCAATAAAATAGGAAATTATAAAATATATAGTTTTAAGCACTGCATCAGTGGGAGTTCTTGGCTTATGTTAGTTTATGTATGAAAATATCAAAGATTTTTTGACTATATTATCAGTTAAGCGAAAAGAGGAGTCAGATTTAATTTTTTTTTTTTGAAGCACTTTGAGAAGAGAAATTAATTTTAAGTAACTTAATGAGCAAATTTTTGATTACTACTTTATGTTCAATACCAACCTTTCATTTCTCTGGATTATTTTACAAATCATTGGACAGAGAATTTGGGAATATAAAGCTGTAGCAGGTGTTTGACGCCAGTGGGTCTCTATTTCTGGGAAATGTGTACATGTACTTTCAGATACACAGCGTTCCTGAGTAAAATCGATTTAGGGGATTCGTGTAGTGTCTGTCGAAAAGTAGCCCATGTCTTAAGATAGTGAAAGGAATCTGCCCGTGACGAAAAGTCCAGTGGAGAAAACCTCAATGCTTACTGTTGTTCCCAGGTGATACCTGCCGGTTTCCAGGTTCTGGGGACACCCTTTAAATTGAGTCCCATAAAACGATTGCCAGTAGGGGTTCCACATAGAAATTAAGAATATTCATAAAAGCGTTGGCAACGTAGAGTTTTTGTTTCTCCTCACGTTCTTCAAGGAGTTACTTGTGTGGTCTTAACGTCGCCTCATTCCCGTCTGTCCCGTGCAGGTCAGCCCCTCGGGTAGTGGTGTGGCAGCCCCCCCCCCCCCCGCTCCGCATGTGGTTCTCCCCCTCGCGAAGCAGGACGGCCCCCCGGGGTCTGTCCCGAGGCCCTCGGAGCGCATTGCGGACCACGTCCCGTCCTCACGTTGTCCCTCGGAGGAGTGTGAGACTCGTGCCATTAAGGAAGGTCGAGCATAGACTCGGTGTCTGGAAAGTAGCAGAGAGCGGTGGGCCACCTCTTTCACTCCCGGCCTAGCGTGGGGCGTGTCGAAGAGGTTCAGAGCCTCAATTTCAAACCATCTCCCGGAATACCAACAGCAGCCATTTCAGGAATCTCCATCTTAAGGAAAAAGTCACAAAATCCCACATTTCCCACGTTTCTCCATTTTTAAGCTTAATTTTAGTAACTTATTTATGTTTGTGTTAACTTGATTGCGGCCTCGGCTTTTCGAGGCTGACCTTCCCCGTGGGCCCTAGCAGCGGGGCCCGGGGGCGTCCCCGCCTCGGGAGTCGGGGTGCACAAGCGCTGGGCAGCCGCGGCTGCCGCCTTCCAGGGAAACCTGATTTCCGTTTTTCCAGGTGGGGGCCTCGGAGCTGCTCGGGCTCCGCCGTAGAACTTCACCGTGTGGAATGGCGAGAGCCACACGCGGGTGACCACTTGGAAGAGGTTGCGTTCCATACAACTTTGAGCTTGAGCTTATGCAATGATTCGTAAAGATTCTGGCATTGTAAGAATTAGGAAATGATCATAAAAATACATGTAAAGTATTCAATTTTCAATCATTTTTCAAATTACTGTTTTAAATTGTTTTGCTGAGTTGTAATACCTTTGAGATACAATGTATTCCTTGTACTGAAAGAATGAAAAAAAAGGACTTTTTCAGCATTTGAGGTAAGTTCTTTAACGTTTCATTAAAAACATTTTTTACAAATATTTTGTACATGCACTTGCAGTATTGAGGTTAATCATTTTAATAAATTCGGAAATTAAAACAATTTGGCCGGTGTTCGCTGTATCTGAGAAGAAAAGATCGAAGTGGTGCCTTTCTCCACAAGGCTTTCATTTCAAGTAGAATTTGTGAAGTCGAAGGTTCGGAGGCTTTCCAGCATCCGCGAGTGGCGTGGCCCCCGCCCCGGCCTCCATTTGCTTCCAGTGCCGCTCCTTTTGTCGAAAAGACAACGGGAAAGCGGTCCTTGTGTCCCCGAGAGGCTCCTCTCTAACCACACGGCCCTCCAACCCCACAGGAAGCAACCCCCGAGCACTGGGTTTCTGCCCTCGCTGAATGGGACGAAACTGGCCTACCTGGGGCTGGCGTGGGTCCTCTGTCCTCCCAGTTACCGCAGCAAAACCTAGTTGAGGGGAGAAGTCGGCCTGGCTTAGGAGTCAGGGGGCCGGACTTTGCCCAGCCCTGCGGCATCCGAGTGGCCCCCGCCGAGCTGCCGGCCCCCGCTGGCCTCTCTGCGGCGCCCCGAAGTCCCCGCGGACGGCCGGCGAGGCAGGCAGCGGGCGGTGCAGGCCAGACTGGAGGGCGCTGATGGCCCAGCGCGGGGAAAGGCTGCACGGCTGGCGTCCGGTCTCAGGTTTTCTCTCTGAAACGAGTTACTCCCGTCCGCCACCCGGTGCAGCTAGCTTGCAGCACGCTGCCCGGAGCCCTGGTGTGGTTCTGTCCCTCGAGTGGAGTGCCGGCTCTGTCGCTGGCATGCAGCCCATCCTGCTTGCCGCAGAGCCCAGTGGCACTCTGGTAGCCCCGGGGGTCCCGCCAGCGCGGCCCGGGCCTGCGAGGGTGACGCGGTCTCCGGCTTCTCCCTCCCTGAGGTCAAGAGCGTGGGCATTGCTTGCATTCGCTAGTGACGAGGCCCAGAGGAAAAGCGAGATTTGATTCCTCGGGAAGGGGCAGGGAGTGTGGATGGGCAGGATGGGGAAGAAGGCCTCCCGCCAGGGCTGTCCCCACCCCCTCCTTCTGCACCTCTGCCACTCGCTCGTTCCTCCCAGAGCATTGTCTGTGTTCATGGAAACTGCCGGAAAGCTTTCAATCTGGAGGACCGAAGACGGCCTGCAGCCTCCTGTGATGACTTGGGTGATGTTCTTTAAGAGAAAAGTCTGTCTGTTACCAGATGCTATTTTCTTCTTGTCAGATGTGTGAGTTTTTCTGCTAAGTTCAGTAGACTGTGACTTCCCTCTTTTGGGGGTACCCCCCCAGTTGAGTCCGCTCTGCCGTGGCGGAGGCCGGCGGGGAATTTGCAGATGGGTGGCCAGTCTGAGATCCCGAACAGCACTATCCTGAGTGACAGGAGTGAGGTTGCATTTCTTTAATATATGTTGGACCCCTGTTCTGTATTAGTGTGGGGACGGGGGCGGGGGGAGGCAAGAGGTGAGAGGCCTGGGTGTGGGTGTGAGTAAAGCCCTGGGAGCAGGTGAAGTGACCTGGGGGCGGAGGACAGACAGACAGCCTCTGGGCCCTGCCCCCCACCCCCAACCTGGGGAGACCTGGGAGAGGGCAGTGGGTCGGCACTTCCAGGAGGAGCCAGACTGGGGCGGGGGTTGGGGGGGGAGAAGTCTGGCTGGGACGGAGAGAAGGATCACAGCTGGAAGGGGAGGTGCGGTTAAGGAGGGGATCCGTCGTTAATGAAGGACAAGTACGATGAGACGGTGAGACGGTGAGACGAGGAGCTTCCACAGGGGATGAGTTCCCAAAAGGGAAGGTGGGGAAGTTATTCAGTCTGCGGGCGGAGGGCTGGTCTTAGTCTGGGTCTGTCTTCCTTGGTAACAAGAGGAAAAGAGGTGGGCCTGTGGGGGAGCCAGTTCCAGCATGAGAGTTTCTATATTGTCTGTAAACAGGAGGCGAGGTCACCTGAGAGGAGGTGAGAGCCCCCAGAGCTTCGGGAGCACTAAGATTTAAAATCGAGAGAGGAAAAGCAAGCCGACTCTAGAAACCGGCATAATGCATTGCAGAAATCTTTACCAGCCAACTTCCAGGTACCAGACGGTGTTCTAGACACCCCTGGAGCTAAGGGGGCGGGGGGGCGGCACTTCTCAGCCCAGGTGTGAGGCTCTCAGCCAGGTTGGGGGGCTGCAGAAGACGGCAGGATGGAGGGCTCGGGGGGGCAGGAGAGGGCTCGAATGGAGAGCCCCGGAGAGTGTGCAGGTTAGGGAAGAGAATGAGCCATGGCCTCAGTGGGCCCCTGGCCAGGGGGTGCTCCTGTGGTCCGAGAACAGTCCAGCCTTAGTCAGACAAGCACGTGGGTAGACAAGAGGTTGAGGTCAGAGCGGAAGGGCTGCATTTAAATGATGGCAAGGTCCCTGATGGGGCCTGGTGGAGAGTGTCCTTGTTCTGGGAGACCAAGACATTGGGAAGAACTGAGGTCACTCAAGATGACAACTGACAGGGGCGCCTGGGTGGCTCGGTCGTTAAGCGTCTGCCTTCGGCTCAGGTCATGGTCCCAGGGTCCTGGGATCGAGCCCCGCATCGGGCTCCCTGCTCGGCGGGAAGCCTGCTTCTCCCTCTGCCGCTCCCCCTGCTTGTGTTCCCTCTCTCGCTGTGTCTCTCTCTGTCAAATAAATAAATAAAATCTTAAAAAAAAAAGATGACAGCTGACAGCGTTCCCTGGGAGTCCCAGGAACCACGTCAACACTTGCCGGAAGCAGCCCGTAGGGGATAAACACGGGGAGGTACCTTCCCCAGGTGTGGGGGAGCCTTGCCGAGCCTCCCGGAGAGGTGAGTAAATGCTCAGAAATTGTGTTTCAGTGAATGAGTTAGGCTGCCTGAGGCCACGCAGACGCAGGTCACGGCAAGCAGCAGGGCCAGACCCAGCTCCAAGGTCCTGGGTGCATTTGGAGCCATGCCCGGAGAGCACCAGCCAGAGTCCCAGAGCCGAGGGTCACTGGGGCCAGCCTGTGTCACAAGGCCCTACCTTCACCAGGTTAATTCTGGAAAGTTCTGTGGATGGACAAATGGCAGCCACGGCCTTTTATCCTCCTTTCCATGCAGGTATGTGGGGCCAAGAGAACTTTGTCCAAAGGTTATCCTGCAGATAAGCATGGTGACCTACCCCCATTAGTCAGACAGACTCAGGGGGCTTGAAAAGTGTACAAGGTGCCCCGTGGACTTGTCTTTATCTGAGTGAGTCAAGCAAGAGGAGGCCTGGAGACCGCCGAGAAAAAGTCCAAGGTTTCTTCCAGCTGCGTGAGCCGCTGACCCCATCTCGACAGTGACCTCCCAGGAGGAACCCTACGTGACCAGGAGACTTCTTGCCTCCCCCCCCAGTGACAGCACGGGGGCCCCTGGGACACTTGTCTTCTCAGGGGATGCACTTTGGAAGCTAGAGTTACAAGGCTGGGCAGTGAGTCCACTCCTGTGTATCTAGCTCCCCACCCCGTTGCATGTGATTTCCTTACACCCCTGGGTGGGGTGGGGAGTTGGACGCTGATGGGAAGCACCTGTTAACCTCTCCCCCAGCCGCTGGCAGTTTGGAGAAGGCCCTGCCCCGGGTCCCACTCCTGCAAACCAAACTGAAGGACATTCATTTCCTCCTCTTGCCAGTGAAAACCTCATTTTTCTTGGCGTAAGAATGGGGAGCAAAGGACATGGACCAGAGCCGCTCTGGGAAGTGCTGGTGGGCTGGGCAGAGGGCTGTGGGTCTTGCCGCCCTCCCCTGGCTCTGATGGAACACTGTTCCTCTCTGGTCTCCATTTTCTCACCTGTCAAGCAGGGGTTATGGCCTACACTGACTTTGGCGTTGCTGAGGAGTAAGTGAGAGAGCCGCGAACCCCCACCTAGGGCCCCGATGGTCCCCACGTCAGCAGTTAGGGTGGGCTAGCTGGCGTCTGTGAGCTCACGGGCCTCCGCTGGGCCTCTGCCCTTCGCCCTCTCCAGTTAACACCTGCTCAAACAGCCTCCAATCACAGCCTTTTCCATTCCAACTTCAAACTGCTGCGCCCCTGGAACCGGTCTCCACGGGGACATGGAGGACAGAGGACGTACAAGGATTCCAGTTCTTTCTTCCTCTGGCCGATGCCAGCACGCTGCTCCATCCCCATTCCTCTCCTCCTTCCACAGGGGTCTTTCTGGTCGTGTCTGCTCCCTTGACAACCTTCTAACCTTGAGCACCAAATAGGTGCAGGGCACTCAAAAGGCGCCGGGGCTCAGGGCGCAGCTCCCCCCCAGCTCTTCCCCTCACAAGTGGGAGGCAGTGTGACACATGCCTGGAGGGGACTGAACCCGAGGAGGTGCCACTGCTCCTGGGGGATCGAGGCAGGGTTCAACGTGGTGGGCAGATGAAGAAGGGTCCAGGGAGTTGGTACGAATAGGAGTTCATAAGCCCAGGGGGCAGAGAGGCAGAGGACCGCTGGAGTCGTGGAGACAAGGAAGGACAGGATGTGCTCTGGAAGGATGCCGAGAAGTTCGGTGTGGCCAATCCAGAAGGTTTAAGGGGCGGTGGGGAGGGGGGCAGGTAGCCCTGGGGAGGCTGGGTGAGGATGGGAGGGAGACAGGGACTCACTGGGTTAGGAGCCAGGGCTCTGGTCAGGTACCCTCAGGGCAAGTCCGGCCCACACCACTTCCTAATTTGGCAGGCTTGGCTCCCTGTTCTGTGAAATGGAAATCATAGTGTGTGCCCACCTCACTGAGGATTAAATGAAACAACAAAAGGGAGCCTGGGCAGCGGGGTGGCCCACGGTGGCCGGCTGGCCGCTACTGGTCACTTTCAGCTCCTGGAATCCAATTCCGCAGGCTGTGCTCTTTCTCTGGCTTCGCCCAGTCAGCCCCATCTGGGCTCCCCAACCCTCCTCCCGGCCCCAACTCTGGCCCAGCCACCCCAGGAGGCCAGAGGGACAGAGAGGGGGACGGGACCGAGGGCAGCAGGGACAGCCTGAGCCCCCTTGCTGGCCGTGGCGGGTGTCCTGCCCGGATTCCAACACCGGCAGGTGCTGCCCTGGGCCTTGGCGCCTCTTCTTAGCGACCTCCGCGCCAGGACAGCCAGACCCGAGGGGGACGAGCAAGTGCACAGGCCGAAGCGAGAGAGAAGAAAGCAAGGGGTGCGAATAAGCCGCTAGCTGCTGCCTCCACGGAAGCCCCAGAGCAGAAGCAAGGAACGCCGGAGGCGGGGGACGCCGGTGCAAGCTGTCGGATGACGTGCCTCCTGTCTGGAATTCGTCCAGTGGATCTAGAACGTCCATCACCAACTGATCACAGCCACCGGCCCTGAGAGGCCCGCCCTGCTCATCCCGAAGCAGTCCCCTTTGGTCCTTTGCCCTGGACCCGACACATTTACTAATTCCGTTCTCAGGTGTGGCTGGATGTAGTCCACGCACAAGACATCCTCTTCTCTAGGGTCGTGCCTAAAGGAAAAAAAAAAAAAAAGCACGTACTTGACCATGTTACTGTGCCCTGCAGCGTTCATTTTTAAAGTAGAGTTTTTCTGCATATGCTTTTAGTCCAAAAAAAGTGCAGGTGGAAGCATTTTTTTTTTTTTTTGTCTTTGGTGAGGATCCTGCAAGTTAGTTCATCTTAAAGTGCAACATTGTTTCATCTTAAAACTGGGGCAGTTCTGCTGGAGGATCTTTGAACAGAGGCTTCAGTGATAGTCACTTTGACTTGCTTATGATTTCTAAATAAATAAATAAATAAATAAATAAATAAATAAATAAATAAAAAGTCAGCCTGGCGGCCAGGCCAGGGAGGTAGCTGTTGCTGACCTGTGATAACACGTATTTGTTTAGCTGGAGCCACTCACCAAAGAGGTTAATGTTCAACTCCCTCCAGTCCCTGGAGCTGCCCCAGGGAGCAGGGCTGGGGAGAGAGAACCTGGCCAGCACGGGTGGGGCACAGCCTGTCTGCCCTTCCTCCCCCCAGACAGTGACATGAGTCCGTTCTTGCCCTGGAGAGCACCAGGTGAAGGCTCCGAGTGTCTCTCTTGCATCTTTGGGAACACCGAAGGCTGGCAGGCTGGGATCCCCATTACTGTTCCTGGGAGGGGGAGGAGCCTGAGGCTTGGAGTGTCACCAATGTCACGGAGTCCCCAGGACTCCTCCATACTGGGCTAGTTCCTAGGGACCCCTGGGAGGCCCTGGTGGGTTGTGGCTTCAAGTAGGAGGGATGAGGCTGGTGAGTAGCCCTGGGGCTCGCCTGGGTTAGGAAGTCTTTGCTGTTCCCTCCGCCTGGACCCTCTCTCGGTCCCACCCTCACCTGAGCAGCAACTTCTGAGCCCTCGGACCTCTGGCAGATGTCACCTCCTGAATCCTCTCAGAGACCCCACTGCCACCCTGATCTCTCGGCTCAGTACTGATCCCTCTAGCCCCATGGGGTCCTTGGGGCCTGACAGTGTCAACCCAGGAAGGTCTGGGCACGCCACAGGCTGATGGGGAAGGGGCTTCCTCCCCGGAGAAAGAAGCCCTAGACACGCTCCAGCCTCTCGTCCCCTTTGGTCTGCTGGTTCAGGTCACCCAGAAAAGCCAAAGCCTCAGGTTGCCGCCAGCCACGGGGGCCCCTGGGCCACCCTCTCCTCCCCCCCCAGTGAAGTGGGGAGCCCAGGAGGCCACGCTAGGCAAAACGGCTGTGCCCCACCTGAGCCCCAGGACTGCTTCATCCTGCCCCATGACTCCCAATGGAGGAAGGGCCGGGAGTGGGGAGCAGAGCACTTGCTCCAAGTTGGGTCCGGGGACACGGCCCGAGGTTTGGGATGGGGAGGGCTGGGGGCTAAGGGACACGTGGGTGCGGGCAGCTGCCGCTGTCACGGCCTTCATGCCCGGCGAGGGTGGTGGCCCGGCCAGGAAGGAACGCGCTGTCCCCAGGCCGGGCCCGCGGCCCACCTGCCGGCACAGACACTGCTGCTTCCGGGGTTCCCACGCAGCCCCCAGGCTGGGGCCCATCTGTGCAGCCAGGGTGCGCGCTGGGCCAGCACAGAGCAAGCACGGCCCTCCATGTCTCCTCGGGGCTGACCGCTTTCCCCGGGCGCAAGAAGGGAAAGCGTGTTCCGACAGGGACCAAAGCTGGAGGCATGAGACTAAGGGGCACCTCGAGAAGAAACAAGACAGCGGGGAGGTTGCACGGTGCCCGGTGGAGACAAGGGGCCCTGGGGGCAGCCCCACCCCCACCTGCCAGCCTACCTGCCCAGGTAAGGCTTGAGCCTAGTGCCACCCAATTCTGAAGCTGCCCCCGCTGCCCCCCAGTGCGGTCAGGCCTTCCACACATTCACTCATTTCCTCACTCGTTCTTCCGAAGGCTGTTTGCGGAGCACCTGCTCTGTGCCATGATCTACACTTCCTGCCCCCAGGTGGCCCACGGTCTGACAGGGAGACGCACTTCAGCTGGGGCTCTGGGGAGGGCAGCGCAGGGGACGCGGAGGAGGCCTCCCGGAAGGGTGGCCGGCACGGCAGGGAAGGCTTTCCGGAGGAAGCGTCCGTGGAGCTTGGTTTGGGGCACTGCCCTTCTCCGAGCTTCTGTCGACAGTAGGCTTTGGCCCCTGCCCTGTAATGCAGCCAAGCTGGCAGGGCCCCAGGCGAGACAGGCACAGCTGTGCGGGCAGCCTCGGGAGAGTGAGGACACGCTGGCGGCCCCCTTCATCCTGCTGCCCCGTCCTTGGGACCCTGGCCCACACAGGCTTGCTTCAGGGCCTGCGGCGCAGAGAGACGGGCAGCCGGGTCCGCCCACTCTTGGGTTTGGACCCACGCCCTGCCACCTCCTGGCTGTGCTATCCGTGGCAAAGGACGCCACCTCCGCAAGCTCACTGTTCTCATCTGCTAAGTGCGGAGGATGATAATTATAACAATTAATTGTCAGTTGTCCCCTAAGTGTAGGCACTGGGCTTGGATTTGCCACGTGTTATCTTGAATTCTCCCCTCAGGACTGTGAGGTAGACCTCCCCACTCTGTTCTAAATAAGGACCCAGAGGAAGATGAGACTAAGACTCAACTCAAAACTATAGACCCGGGGTGCCCGGGTGGTTAAGCGTCTGACTTCAGCTCAGGTCATGATCTCAGGGTCCTGGGACTGAGCCCTGTGTCCCACAGAACGGACGGAACTGGCTTAGAACCCTAGTTTTTCTGTTCAAAAGCCAGAGACCCCAACCACTTCCTTTAATATCGTTCTTACGAGGTCCTGTCTCAAACCAGGCTCAGCCAGGCGCACGGAGAGCCGTGGAAGCCCGGCACCGGGGGCTTACCCCTGCAGGAGCTGGGAGAGCCAAGGGCAGGCAATCCCCTGGACCCAGGGTGTTCAGAAATCAGGACACGCAGGAATTGCAGGACCCTGCACCACGAGGGGGTGATCCACAGGAAGACCCCCCAGAAATCTCTGGCCAAATGTCACAGCAAAGCCTACACCACCACCATTGCTTCCCTCCAGCCTCCCAGACCTCATGCAGGACTGGATCCTGGACTTTGCTGCAGAGGACCCTGGGGAGATTCTTGGGCTTCTGGGCGCTGCATTCAGGGCAGCCATAGTCTGGGGCAAGGGGGCTGGAAAGAGGCCAGGCGCATTGGTCATCCCTGTGTGGCGTAGCATGCTGCCCCGCACTGCGTGCTCCTGGGCCCATCACCAAACCTCCCCATGCCTGTCTCCTCACCACTGGCCCCATAGGCCGTGTGACGTTCCTTGCAATGACCAGCTTAGCACGGGGGCCTGGTACCTAGGGAGCGCTCGGTGAACACTAACTTCGTTGGCATCATATGACTTTTCTTTGGGTAGGAACCACTGGCCCACATTGCACATGCCTTCTGCAGTGTGGAGTTCCCACTGTGGGGGCCCCCGAAGCCTTGCCCCTCACTCCCCAGCCCCGAGGCTCAGGCCTGTGCATTCCTCCACAAAGAACCAGGGGCCCCTGGGAGCTCTTCTGGTGGCCGTGGCTGCAGGATCCCACAGTGACACTGTCCCTGGTGGCATCAGTGGTGGCCACAGTGGCTCCTAGAGCAGCCTGTTCCTGGAAGCCCAGGCTGTGGGGCAGCTTCTCTTTCTTTCCAAACCAAGTTTCCTCCCCTTTCCAGGGGTCCAGAATCTTCAAAGAACATTTCAAATGACTCGGGAAAATGCTCATGATAGATGCTTCAGTTGAAGAATAATTTACACAAAGTCCACAAGTTGCTGTTTTTCTTTTTTTTAAGATTTTATCCATCTATTTATTTATCAGAGAGAGAGTGAGCACAAGTAGGGGGAGAAGTAGGCTCCCCGCTGAGCAAGGAGCCCGATGCAGGACCCAATCGCAGGATCCTGGGATCATGTCCTAAGCTGAAGGCAGACGCTCAATTCACTGAGCCACCCAGGTGTCCCAGTCCACAAGTTTTAACATACAACTCAATTATTTTGGACATGATACACACCCATGTAACTACCACCCAGCTCAAGACATTTCCAGCCCCCGGAAGGCTCCCAAGTGCCCCTTCCCAAACAATACTGCCTAAGAGGAAACCACTACCCTGACTTCTAACTCCATTGACAAAGTCTGCTGTTCTAGTAATTCATATAAATGGGATACGTGTATCCCCTTTTGTCTTTTTGTGCTCCACATTATGTCCATGAGAGTCCTTCACAGCATGGCGTGTGCTCTTTTTTTTTTTTTTTAAGATCTTATTTATTTATTTGACAGAGAGCACAAGAGCAGGGTGAAGGGCAGAGGGAGAAGCAGACTCCCTGTGGAGCAAGAAGCCCGATGCGGGGCTTGATCCCAGGACCCTGGGACCATGACCTGAGCCGAAGGCAGACGCTTAACCGACTGAGCCACCCAGGTGCACATATAATTTTAAGAAAAATTTTTAAAAAAGGCAGGACACAAAATTATTCTAAAGGCACAGGCTCAGAGAGATTGGGAAGACATTCAGCAAACCCCCAGTAGCCACAGTGATCTCTGCCTGGTAGGATGGGGCTTAAGCTCCCCAGAACAAGCAAAGGTGGGAGGGACCAAGGAAGTAGAACAGAAGCTAACTGCCCCCCAAACCTCCTGATCCTGAGAGGTGTGAGTGAAGGACTCAGAGGGCCCCACCCCAAGCTGAGAAAAGGTGGTCAGTGAAAGGGGAATATCTCATCACTGGCAGCATTTAAGATGAAATTTGGGGAAAGGTTCTGGAGGAAGAGACCAGGATACTGTGTTCTGTATCGGCGTTTATTTCTTTTTCTTTAAGATTTTAGTTATTTATTTGACAGAGAGAGAGAGAGAGAGCACAAGCAGGGGGAGCGGCAGCGGGAGAGAGAGAGGGAGAAGCAGGCTCCCCGCTGAGCAGAAAGCCTCATGCGGGACTTGATTCTAGAACCCTGGGATCATGACCTGAGCTGAAGGCAGACCCTTAACCGACTGAGCCACCCAGGAGCCCCCACTGTGAATTTACTTAACACTACTGAACTATACACTGGGTACTTTCAGCGTCTCTGTCCAAAGAGCGGCGTGTGTTCATGAGGGGTGGAATCCCCCCTGGGGCTGGCTGGAGGGCAGATCATGCTAGGGCATGCATGGAGGGTTGAAAGGAGTCAGAAAACTGTAGCCAGGGAGGGTTCTGGTGGAGAGCTCTAAGCGCAGAGCTGGAGCTGGAAGACCCAGAGTGGGATGCTCCAAAGCAAATTTCAGGGTGGGTCTCTACGGTGATGAGAGAGAGCAGGGCATGGCGGCTGGCATCCGTGTAAGAAAAGAAGGCACAGACTTCCAGTTATAAAATAAATAAGTCACAAGGAGGAAAAGGACAGCATAGGGAAGATAGTTAATGATATTGTAATAACACTGCATGGTGACAGATGGTGACTACACTTACCGTGGTGACCGTCGCATAAGGTACAGAATTGTTGAGTCACTATGTCCTACACCCGAAACTCACATGACATTGGATTTCAACTACACTTCAATTTTTATTTTTTTAATTCTTTTTTTTAAGATTTTTTAATTTTTTGACTCAGAGAGACAGCGAGAGAGAACACAAGCAGGGGGAATGGGGAAGCAGGCTTCCTCCGGAGCAGGGAGCCCCATGCAGGCCTTGATCCCAGGACCCTGGGATCTTGACCAGAGCCGAAGGCAGACACTTAACGACTGAGCCACCCAGACGCCCCTACGCTTCAATTTTTAAAAAGTGTTTTAAAAGAGGGTGCAGGCGAGGGACGTCTGCCTTCGGCTCAGGTCATGATCCCAGGGTCTTGGGATGCAGTCCAGCATCGGGCTCCCTGCTCAGTGGGGAGCCTGCTTCTCCCTCTCTCTCTCCTCTCTCCCTCTGCTTGTGCTCTCTCTGTCAAATAAATAAAATCTTTAAAAAATAAAATAAAATAAAATAAAAGAGGGTGCAGGCGAGGGTTCAAAAGCACAGAGGCCAGGGTTGCAGGGGTCAGGCAGGTAGATGTGAACACAGGGTTCTTTCTCGGTTCCCGCCCTGGCCACGTGCCAGGTTGTGTCCTCAGCTCTTTACTGTTCACTCATTTAATCCTTCTAACGACCATATGAGGCAGGGGCTTTTGCTGTCCCCATTTTACAGGCAAGGAACAGAGGCGCCAAGAGAACAATCACCTGATTGCAAATAGGATGGAACCGGGGTGAGAACTCAGGCCACGTGGCGCCCGCGGCTCGCGCATCTTTCAGTTGCTTCATTCAGGGAACAGTCACCGAGCACCTGCCACGTGCGCGCCCTGAAGGAGGTGGAGGGGCCCGGAGAGGGTGGGGGTCTCACGGCAGCGGCTCCAGGGGCGCGCGCGGCTTTGCGGAGGCTTCGCGGGCCCTTGGGCCTGGTCGCAGCCCGGGTTGGAACTGGCTCCGGGGCCCGGAACCTTTGCCGGGTCACACGCTGGCGCCCCGGCCCGGGGCGGTTGCGTGTTGCTGTTGCTCTAATTGCAATGGCAGCTTCGTCCAGCCAGTGGGAGGGAGGGCGGACAGCCGTCAGCGGACCGAACATTGGGGTGCGACTCCGGCCACGTCCCGGCGGGGCTGGGGGACTCGTAGAGCAGGGTGGCCCCGCGGTCGATGGAGGCCTGGCTCAGGCCCTGCCCCCCCCCCCTCCGGCCCCTGCACCTGCCCCGGGCCCAGCACCCTCTCTCGCCGAGAGGGGAGTGGCGCAGGAATCCCGTCGGGCCGGATTCCTTACCCCCAGTACAGCAGCTGGGCCTGGAATTTGGCTCAGACAGCGGGGCTGGGAGGAAGGTCCGGCCACAGCCTCCCAGGCCCCAGAAGATCTTCCAAGGTCGCTTCCACTTTCGCCTTCATTCTCTCCCTCTGCCCTGTTACATGGCGTTCTGAGAGGCTCGGGGACCGGCCAAGATCACACGGAGGGTCGCCAGTGGGCTTCCACCGACCTCTGAGTGGCTTCTTCAAGCCCAGTGGGGTCGGGGGGCTTCCAAGTCGGTCACTAAGGGGGGGGTGGGGACAGGGCTAGGGCCACCAAGGCTAGGGATTACAGGTACCCCTAAGAGGAGAGACCCTCCCAGCAGGTAGAAGCCAGACCCTGGGCTGGGAGAAAGGCAAGTGGGCTCGGCCCAGCCGCTGCCATGGCATCCTGCCTGTGCCTCTGGGTCTCAGCTTACGCATCTGCACAGGGCATCTTTGGATCCTACCGGTTGTTTCCCACAGAAAGGAGATCTGTGCCAAGGCCATCTGGCCCAAGTCCAGCCTGCAGAGCCCAGGGCTGACTGAGGAGACAGGAGCTCAGTAGGCTGCAGTGTCTGAATCGAGGTTTCTGGACTTCTAGCCCAGAAGTCTCACCCCGTCGTATGACTTTCATCATATCCAGGATCTTTTCTAAGTTGCACTTACTAATAAAAATAAAAAATAAAATAAAAAATAAAAACACACTTATTGGGGGGCTCCTGGGTGGCTCAGTCGGTTAAGCGTCCCACTCTTGATTTTGGCTCAGGTCGTGATCTCCGATCGTGGGACCCAGCCCGGCGTCAGGCTCCATGCTCAGCGGGGAGTCAGCTTGTGCCTCTCCCTCTGTTCCTCACACTCCCTATCTCTAAGGTAAACAAAGAAATAAAATCTTTTTAAATAGATTTTTTTTTTAAAAATGCACTTATTGTGCTCCAAAAGTAATGTATGTGAGGCACAAAACCACAGGACAGGTGTTCACCAAATTTAGAAAGGGAGTTTGAAAGTTGTGCTTTAAAACACAGGCTCTGGGAACACAGGATGCCCTCTGGGAGGCCCTGGGGATCACTTCCGGTAGATGGATGGCCACTGCCCTGGGTCTACCACAGGGACTTCAGGAGTGCCTCATACTTAGATTTTGGCTGTCATCTCTACATAAGGACAATCAGATTGTCACAGAGACATGTGGTCAGGCTTGAAAGCTGTTCTTCACACAATACCCCTTCCCACTATTAGCTTGTGTACAGTACAATTAGCTTATATGGGACCTTTTGCATGTGTGATAAAAGCATCAATTAGTTCAGTATGAGTATTTAAAATATGACCTGGTTGGGCGCCTGGGTGGCTCAGTCATTAAGCGTCTGCCTTCGGCTCAGGTCATGATCCCAGGGTCCTGGGATCGAGTCCCGCATCAGGCTCCCTGCTCAGCGGGAAGCCTGCCTCTTCCTCTCCTCCTGCTTGTGTTCCCTCTCTCGCTGTCTCCCTCTCTGTCAAATAAATAAATAAAATGTTAAAAAAATAAAAAATAAAAAAATAAAATAAAATAAAATATGACCTGGTTTTAATAATCCTATTGAAGTACTTCTTCATTTTTGAAAGTGGAAATGGAAAAATGGAAAGGGCCCCAGGCCCTCTTAGACCTCTAGGAGGCCCCCCATCGCCAGAGTTCCTGTAAGTTTTGCTCTCCCAGTGGCACCTGGGATGCATTGCTTGCAGATGTACCCATCCTGACAACAGGTGATGGGAATCCAGCTGGCAATTAGCAGAGAGGCACAGCTACCCTAGTGGGGCCCTGACTCTGTGGCCAGCCCTCTCTCAGCTCGTGTCAGCGACTCGTCACAACAATGCTCTAGGGTAGGACCAGTTATCTTCATCTGGCTCAGAGAGGTAGGTAACTTGTCCAAGGCCACGCCGTGGGTAGAGGCACATTATCCAAAGACAGGTTTCTACCCTTAATGCTATCGTCAGGATCCCTGCAAAATAAGGGATGGTGGGAGGGCCTGTCCCATCCACCAGACACGTGGGCATTCAAGTCACCTGCTTTCTTTAAACCCGCTGGGCCCTACGCCCTGCCTGTGGCCTTAGCTCACTAAGGCTGGGTATATGGTAGAAGGCCACCAAGTAAGACCACACTTGGGCGCAGAGACCCCCAGGAAGCTGCTAGGCCTGCCTAGTCTCTAGCTAGCTGACAGAGCATCTTGAGGTAGGACCAAATCCAGGCATGCAGCTCCTTATTACACTGCTGGCGGGGGCTGAAACCCAATCGTGAGCATGTAGGATTTCAGCCTGTTGGCCTCTGAGCACTCACATCAATATTTTAAGGCTCAGAAATGAAGTAGGGGAGCCCGGTCCTGGGTGCAGCCTGGGAGGGGGTGGTGAGCCCAGCCAGGACTCTGCTTCTCTAGCCCTCTAGGGAACCCCCACTACGCTAAGCCTCTAGCGCTTCCTGGGCCGAAGGTGTGTGTGTTTTTTTTTTAAAGATTTATGTATTTATTTGACTGAGAGAGACACAGTGAGAGAGGGAACACAAGCAGGGGGAGTGGGAGAGGGAGAAGCAGGCTTCCTGCTGAGCAGCAAGCACAACGCGGGGTTCGATTCGAGGACCCTGGGATCATGACCTGAGCAGAAGGCAGACACTTAACGACTGAGCCACCCAGGTGCCCCCCCGAAGGTGCTTTTGATGCAAGGCTCCCTTGCATTCACAGGAAGTCCTGGGTGGGTCCCCTCCATTTCAGAGGAGGCAGACTCAGAAAGCCCTTCCTTTGAATAAGCTTTGTAGTTGGAGTTGGTGGCAGGGCTGTGGCCCATGGGACCCGGTCTGCCCAGTGGCCCTGAGGGTTCCCCCACCTAGTCCCTCAGGCCAGACCAGAGGAATCAGTCTGCAGGAATGCCACGGACTGGACAGAGACACCCCCTCCCCAATTGCTCCTAAGGCCCATCACCCACACCCTCTGCGTCTGCTCTCAGAATTCAGCATCAACCAGAGCTTTTGGAAAGTATTTCCTTATGTCCCAGAAGAAAGTTTGTGTAGTTGGAACCCCCTCCCCCCAGCCACAGTACCTACCATAGCACGTTCCTCTTTAAGCCTTGGCCACTTGTGCCCAAATGTGGACATTTTGATCAGAGAATGTACCTTCCATCCCAAAATGAATTATTTTCTGACATGACATTGTCTTTCTGGGCTGAGTGGCTCAAGTGTGTACATCATTCATTACGGAACGCCGGCCGCTGGCGGAGATGCTGGGCCACGGAGTAACCACACGGCCGCTCCTGCTCGCTGTGCGCTCCACATGTGTCCTCTCGTTCAGCCCTCACAGCACCTCTGTGCCTCGGGGCCTATACAGCATGTTTCCTTCCCCCGTGCTTCACCTCATCGAGCTTTGCAGACACTGCATTTTGTAGCAGATGGAAGATTTGTGGCAACCCTCTGTCGAGCAAGTCCATCGGGGCCATTTTTCCCAACAGCATTTGCCCCCTTCATCTCTCTGTGTCACGTTTTAATAATTCTTGCCATATTTCAAATTTTTAAAAATCATTATTGTATTTGTTATGGTGATCTGTGATGACAACTCATTGAAAGCTCAGATGATGGTTAGCATTTATTAGCAATAAAGTATTTTTTTAAAGATTTATTTATTTGACACAAAGAGAGAGAGCATAAGCAGAGGGAGCAGCAGAGGGAGAGGGAGAAGCAGACTCCCCGCTGAGCAGGGAGCCTGACTTGGGGCTCGATCCCAGGAGCCTGGGATCATGACTTGAGCCGAAGGCAGAGGCTTAACCGACCAAGCCACCCAGGCGCCCCAATAAAGTACTTTTTTATAAAGATTTTTTTTTTATTTTTAAGTAATCTCTATACCCCACGTGGGGCTCAAACTCATAACCCCGAGATCAAGAGTCACATGCTCTACCAGCCAGGTGCCCCGCAATAAAGTATTTTTAAATTAAGGTATATACATGGTGTTTTGTGTGTGTGTGTTTTTTTTTAAGACATGCTATTATACACCTAATGAACTATGGTGTAGTGGAAACATAACTTTTATCTGCACTGGGAAACCAAAACATTAATTTGCCTGACTTTATTGTGATATTTGCTTTATTGTGGTGGTCTGGAACTGAACCTGTAATATCTCTGAGGTATGCCTGTCATCCCCATTTTACAGCTGAGGAAACTGAGGCTCAGTTCAAAGACATACGGTTAGTAAGCGCTGAGCCAGAACTTCATGCAGTCAGCAAATATTTGAGTGTCCACAAACATCAGGGCCTGCCGGTCACATGGGTACAGAGTGATATTCAAGGTCCCAGCTCTCCTGGAAGTTCCATGTGTTAAGCAGATGGACAATGCACAATAAACAAACAGGGATGAGGGGAGAGGGACTGGGTGGCAGTGGGGTGGACAGTGTTGCTTTTCTAGATTGGAGTCAGAGCCAGGCAGAGCTGCTTCCTCAATATCCAGTGCTGATAAATATGTGGAAAATGACCCTTCCTACCACCTTCAACCTGGTCATGTTTTTTTTTTTTTTTTAATATTTTATTTATTTATTTGACAGAGAGAGACACAGAGTGAGAGAGGGAACACAAGCAGGGGGAGTGGGAGAGGGAGAAGCAGGCTTCCCGCCCAGCAGGGAGCCCGATGTGGGGCTTGATCCCAGGACCCTGGGATCATGACCTGAGCCGAAGGCAGACGCTTAACCGACTGAGCCACCCAGGCGCCCCTAACCTGGTCATGTTTAACTCCTGTCTGATACACCAATATGTGGGCCCAATATCTTTTCTTTTTTTTGAGTAAACTCTATGCCCAGTGTGGGGCCTGAACTCAGACCCCAAGATCAAGAGGCACAAGCCCTACGGACTGAGCCAGCCAGACACCCCATGGGCCCAACATCTTCTATAGCCTGGTCTAGGTGCTGGACGAACATTATTTCCAGCTTTCTCCAATTACAGATGGTGAGGCAGTGTTCAGTATGATGCATGGGGCTTTTTGCTTTGGATGACTTCTTGGGAGAAAGTTTTGGGAATGAAGTTGCCAGCTCAAGGGTCATAGGGATATTTACCACTCTGGGTTTCTCCTTGTGGATAGTGAGGTCTGGCACTTTTCCTGAGCACCTACTGCATGGTAGGGCCCATCTTCATTATACATCCTCACAGATTACTCTGGAAAGTGGACTGCCTGAGAAATGCCTTCTCAACCTTTCAAAGCCTTGCTCAAATACCCCCTGGTGAGTCTTCCCCTACTTCTATGACATAATTAGTCTTTTTTTTTTTTTTAAGATTATATTTATTTATTTGACAGAGAGAGAGACAGCGAGAGCAGGAACACAAGCAGGGGGAGTGGGAGAGGGAGAAGCAGGCCTCCCGCGGAGCAGGGAGCCCGATGTGGGGCTCGATCCCAGAACCCTGGGATCATGACCTGAGCCAAAGGCGGACGCTTAATGACTGAGCCACCCAGGTACCCCAGAATTAGTCTTTTTTCATGTAAAACCTAACCTGTTATTTTAGCATCACGACATGCCAAGCTTCCTCAGTCTCTGCCCTGGGGGCTTTGCCCCCCACTAATGGTGAGCCCTGAGCGGCCAAGCCGAGGATGAGCTAATGAGAGCTACATTCAGGACTTAGTTTGACTGTAGGGGAGGGAAGTTTCTATCCTCTTGGAAGTCATACTGTTCACACAAAGGAGCCAGGACACCTGCCCTTGCCTCTCATCTTAGCCAAGGGACCTCAGCTGCGGTATGCAGCCTCTGCAGGACTCAGTCTTCACATCTATAAATGGAAGCAACAATACATAAAACTTTCCCAACACCTTTAATAAGGCATCCTTTTCCTCCCACAGGGAACTGCCATCCCATAAAGGCGCCTGTGGGTTCCAACAGCCCAAACCAGCAGATGCCAGTTATTTCAAAATACAGAGACCCAACTCTTACTTCTAGTGACTTTTTCTCCCCGACAGTTTTCTGGCATTCCTGAGATTACTAGGCGGCTGCCAGGGGACAGTGGGACAAAAAGTCTGTCACCTGGGCAGGCCGTGGACGTGGCCCCACCTCCTTACCAGTGTTATTTTTAGACAAAGTCCTTGGCTACCTTATCTAAATGGCCTGACTGGAGACCTTGACTTCTCAGCTTTTCAAACATCCAACGGGAGGCCCACCTTGCCTTCCTCCTGAACGCCTGGGCTGGTCCAGTACAGGCCCCACCTACAGCTGTCTGGTCAAAAGCCCCCTTTCATTATAACGCTTTTGTTCAATAAGACCATTTTTTTTTCTCGGAGCAAGTTCGGCCAAGTACACACTGTCTAAAAAGAGATTTTTTTTGCTGTGGGCAGACTGAAATCCCACACAGAAGCCATTCTCTGTAATCCAGGCGCTTAATTTCCTAAGCAGCCTGGGAAACCTCTTGTTCCAGCTCATGTCCCATGAAACAGGATCTGTAATTTTTATACTTATCTGTAACCCACTTCCAGAAAGGATCGGGACGGCGGGGTCAAAGAGGAGTGAGGGACACCAGACTGTGTGGCCAACGGGAGCAGCGCCCTCGTCCCCCTCCGCGGGCAGAGGTGGGTTAGTCACGGTCACGGGGCTGCCTCCTGCGCGGCGGCGGGTGGGGCGCGCCCACAAAGCCAGCAGCCCCGTGTCATTCACCTTTGGACAGAGTTCCGCGCGGCTGTCGCAGCCCCGCCACGGGATGCAGCCCCGCCCGCCCGGAGCCTCCAGGCCCCGGCGTCCTCAGCACCAAGGACAGGGAAACTGAGGCTGCCAGGGGCCTTGGGGGGCGGGGCCACCTGTGCGGCCTCGGACCAATCGCCTCTGCCCTCTTTCGGACCTTGGTTTCTGACTCGGGGATACTAACTCCTCCGGCTCTGGGTTGGACGGAGCGTGGTCGCGCCTCGCGAGGAGCTGAGCCGCCGCTGGGAAAGGTTATAAAAATACAGCCACGGAGCTGCAGGGGAGGTGCCTCGGCCCAAGGTCATGCGGAAAGAGAAGCCAGCTTCCAGGCATCAGCTTCCTGCCTGCCCCCTGCCAGGCCCCGGCCTCTGATGTCCTGGGGTCCCCGGGGGTCCTAGCGAACTTTCGGCTCGCAAAGCCAAGCCCTAGATCCTCGAGGCTCGGAGGCCGGCCTCGCCCGGCCCCCGCAACGCTCTAGGGGCGCCCCCGGGCCTCGCTCGCGGCACTCCAACCCCGCGACCCCCGGCGCCGGCTCGACGCCCCGCCCCCCGCGCCGGCCCCGCCCCCCGCGCCGGCAGCGCCCGGGGCGGGGGGCGGCGCCGCAGCCAATAAGGAGGTGGCGTGGCGAGGGCGGCGGCGGTTGTGACGCGCCGGGCCGGCGGGCGGCGGCCAATCGGCGGCGAGCTCGAGGGCGGGCTGTGACGCGAGCGGCGCTCCTCGTGCGGCGGCGGTATAGGAGCGAGCGCCGCGGCGAGCAGGGACAGGCGAGCGCCGCCGCCGCTGCCGCCGCCGCTGCCCGCCGCCCGCTCC
>NW_022589719.1:33495924-33557647 GCF_004348235.1 Phoca vitulina | reverse complement strand
AGGCGAGACGGAGCCCTCGCCGCTCGGGCTGCTGCTGAGCTGCGGCGGCGGCAGCGCGGCCCCGGCGCCCGGCGTGGGGCAGCAGCGCGACGCCGCCAGCGACCGCGAGCCCAAGCAGCTGGGCGGCCCGCAGCCGCCGCTCGCGCTGCCGCCGCCGCCGCCGCCGCTGCCGCTGCCCCCGCCGCCGGCGGACGAGCAGCCCGAGCCTCGGACGCGGCGCAGGGCCTATCTGTGGTGCAAGGAGTTCCTGCCCGGTGCCTGGCGGGGCCTTCGCGAGGACCAGTTCCACATCAGTGTCATCAGGTCGGTGGCGGCGCCCCGCGGGGGTGGGCGCGCGGGGCAGAAGCGGGGAGCCGCTACCCGGTCAGGTGACGCTGGCCGGGCGGGGGCGGGGCCTGCGGGCACTGCGGGGGGCTGAAGACCCCTTTCCCCGAACCGCGTGAAGTCCCAGCGGGATTCCGCGGCCCTGGCCCCGCGGCCTCACAGGACCTTCCAGAAGACAGGCTGTTGAAAAAAAAAAAAAATACCGGTTTCATGGGACAGCAGGTCTCCTGCAGGCAGAACAATGCCGTTGAATCACAAAGTGCGTTTTGTCCAGAAGCTTAAAAATTTGTCTGGGAAATCCCTTTGCGGTTTTAGGGCCTTGAATGCGGAGGGGTGTCCTGATTGGCTTTAAAAAAAGTCACCTGATAAGTTTGCCTCTAGTTCCTCGAGTCCATGGTTTGCTTTTCTCCCCGCGCTGAAAGAGTCATTTGTTAGTGTCCAGGGGGTGACGTTTGCTCCTCCTGGCCAGCACTGTTCAGTCATAGGGGTGTATTAGTGGTCAGAGTTTAGGAGGTGTGGCTCCAAAAATTACGACCAAGGGAGAAAGATTCCCCCCTTTTTTCCTCCCCCCCCTTTTTTAAGCTAAAAATATTTAGTCGTAAATTTAAATGACAAAAAATGTATGTGTGTGTGTATTCAGACTGAACAGGAAAAGACTCCCTTGATTTCTGTCGCCGTTCTGCTCCCGCGAGATAACTGTTTAACAGTTGGTGTTCTTTTATACAGACCTTTAAAAATGCGTTTCTTTCTCGCAGCTCTTCTTTTAACCGGTTGACCAGGTTGAGTGTCATATCTAGAAACTGGCTGGCTGCCACTGATAATCCCCAAATCCAATTGTAGTCATTTGATTGCTTTTCCGTGCCCAGTCTTTTCAAGCAGAGCTGCAAATGCAGCAGAATAACTGAGCTTCACTTCCTTGTTGTCCTCTGGCCTCTCTTATGGATTTGCTTATGAGCAGTGAGAGGCAAAAGATAAGAATCAAAAACAGAGGTTTTAGATAATCTCGCAATTGCCTAATGAGTTTTTTTTTTCATGAGTCTCTCCAAAACTATCACATTTAGTTAGCCCTGAAGATCCTCAGTGAAAAGGGTGATAGAGCTCATCCTAGGCCGTGTCATCAGTCTGTAAAATGAAAAACCTAGAGGGGCTGGAGGTCAGGGGCTGTTGGCTGAACTAGGAGGTCTCTGGTACCCCCCTCCTGCTCCAGTGCTCTTGCCTGTTGCCTGTGAAGACGTTTGGACACCCCAGGATTCAGCCTTAGACATTTTTTTGTGGCACCTTTTGGGGAAGTGTCAATGGTCAGTTAAACCTGTGTTTTGCTCAAAACTCATTTTAAGAGCGTTGAGGATGTGTTTTATTTCTTTTCTCCAAGAATTCATAGTCTTAGAAATGGTCTTGAAAGCTTTCCTTTGGTTGGGAGGACCTTTTAAAACAATGTATGGTATACACTGCCTCTTAGTTCTGTTTTCTGGAATAGAATGTGGTTATGGAATCCATTTAATAGGGAGAAAAGAGGTGATTTAGGACATGGGAAGGGGGTGATGCCTAGCTTTTAAAAAGCAAAAGAGGGGGACGCCTGGGTGGCTCAGTCGGTTAAGCGTCTGCCTTCGGCTCAGGTCATGATCCCAGGGTCCTGGGATCGAGTCCCGCATCGGGCTCCCTGCTCCGTGGGGAGCCTGCTTCTCCCTCTGCCTCTGTCTCTCTCTCTCTGTCTCTCATGAATAAAATAAAAAATAAATAAATAAATAAATAAATAAATAAGCAAAAGAGGCAGTTCAGAGTGGGGAATGGGGTTTCCCTTGGTTGAAATCTAGTGAGTTGCCTTTCCTGTGACTCCGACTATTAGGTGTTACTGACACTTCACCATCTTTCAGGTTTTGGCTGAGTGCTGGTCCATCCCCAGCGGTTTGTCAGACCTCACCACCTCAACTCAGTCCATCTAGTCTGTCCACATTTCACCCTTTTGCTCCTTCCCACCCTGGAATATGCTCTTGCTGCTTTCTGTCTTTGAGTTGGTAACAGCAGCTGGCCAGAGTCCCAGGACCACTGCCACCTTTGCCCTCCCCCAGAAGCCCCTCCTCTGCCTGCAGTGGCAGCTGAGACCTGGTGAGCTGCTTTTGCATCCACACCTACTGTCTATTCCCTGTGCTGTTTCTGAGGCCAGGAGTCCAGGTCCGCGTCCTTGCTTAGACACCGTAACAGGAGGTGCCCATGGATGTCCTTGCACTTTGGGTTCCCTCCTCTAAATCATTCTTTGTCCTGTTGCCAGGTATTCTCAAATAGTGTTACTCTTTGTTTTAAAGTTTACGTGGCTTCCTGTAGCTGGAGAATAAAATCCGGATTTATTTGCCTGCTTTAAACTTGGGCCCCAGCCTCCCTAGAGTGGTTCCTTTTTGTTGCTATTGTTTAAAAATCGCTCCCCCCTCCCCACCAGCAGTGAGGAGCAGTGGGCTCCTTACACTGGACCCTGTATTTCCTGAATGAGCTTTGTGCTTTTAGTCTCTAGGCCTTTCTTTGCTCTTATACTCTGCTTGGCAGCCTGGTGTCTGCTTTTAAACTTCCTCCTTCAAGACCTAACTTAGAGAGAAACAGAATTAATTTCTTCTATATTTATGTCTTTTCCATAGCACTTCATATACATACACACCTTCACAGCAACAACAGCTGCCACATTTGTGTGTTTATTCTTTGCCTCTTCTGTTAGATTGAATTCCTAGAGGGCATTTCCTGTTCATCTCGGATCTCCAGCAGTGGAATAGTGCCTGACTTGTGGTAGGCACTAGATTTTAGCTTAAATTGATCTCTTCACTATCCTCCTACTGTGATGACAGGGGTCTTTCTAATCAGACTATTGTTTGCCTGAGTCCCTCTAGCTAGGAATGGTATAGGGAAAGATAAGAATTATCGTGACATTGAGGCGCCTGGGTGACTCCTCGGTTAAGCACCCAGCTCTTGATTTTGGCTCAGGTCATGATCTCAGGGTCGTGAGAATGAGCCCCGCATGGGGCTCTGCGCTGGGTGTGGACTCTGCTTAAGATCCCCCCTCCCTGCCACACTCACTGTCTCTCTCAAAAAAAAAAAATTACTGTCCGTGCCCAGCCGTCACAGCTGATCACTAGCTTCTGTCCAGGCCCATCAAATCAAGGGTTTGTTATTATCATTCTTGTTGCTGATTGGTAAAAGTCACAATCAGTTGTGAAGTGAAATTGCAAATCTTTGCAAGATTTCATGAAGTCTGGTGGAAGAAATGTTTGAGAGCTGTTAAAGTTTCACACATATCTGTTGACACATTACAACCCACAGACCCACTAACAGTTGGAAATTGATGGGGAAGGTGATACCCTGAGCTCTTCCAAGTAGAATCATTTAGATATCAAAAAACCAAGAGAAGTCATTGAAAAGACTGGTGAAGTCCTTAAATATATTTGCACAATGATGCAGTAAAAGTCAAATAGGGAGTGAGTTGTGGTTTATGATGTCATCATTAAGTTTTTTGTTAGAATTATGCCAAAATTCTCTACTTAATTTCCTTTCTATGTACACAGTTGCATTTATAACCTAAGTTATATGTAACGTCTAGTTTCATTTTTCAAGATAGAGTTTCATTTACATTTTGTTTTTACTATTTACTGTGAAAATTTGGTCCCTTAAGTGGCCTTACTTTTTTATTTTGTTTATTTATTTGAGAGAGAGAAAGAGAGATAGTGAGAGAGAACACAAGCACAGGGTAGAGGGAGAAGCAGGCTCCCAGCTGGGCCAGGAGCCCGATGTGGGGCTCAATCCCAGGACCCTGGGATCATAACCTGAGCTGAAGGCAGATGCTTAACTGACTGAGCCACCCAGGTGCCTCCCCCTTTTTTTAAGATTTTATTTATTTATTTGAGAGAGGGAGTGAGAGCACTAACGGTGGGGAGGGGCAGAGGGAGAGGGAGAAGCAGACTCCCCACTGAGCAGGGAGCCCAGTGAACACAGGGCTCGATCCCAGGATCCTGGGATCAAGCCCCACATCGGGCTCCCTGCTCAGCGGGGAGCCTGCTTCTCCCTCTCCCTCTGCCTGCCGCTCCCCCTGCTTGTGCTCTCTCTCTCTGTCAAATAAATAAATAAAAATCTTAAAAAAAATTAATAAACTTGGGGCACCTGGCTGGCTCAGTCGGTGGAGTATGTGACTCTTGATCTCAGGGTCTTGAGTTCGAACTCCACGTTAGTCATAGAGCTTACTTAGAAAAAATTAATAAACTTAATTTTTTTAGAGCAGTTTTAGGTTCACAGCCAAATTGAGCAGAAAGTACAGAGAGTTCCCATATACCCCATCCCCCCCAACACACACACCAGAGTGGTACATTGGTGAACCTACACTAACATCATTATCACTCAAAGTCCCTAATTTACACTAAGGTTCACTCTCAGTGTTGTACATTCAGTGGGTTTGGACAAATGTATGTCACGTATCTACTATTGTAGCATCCTGCAGAGTAGCTTCACTGCCCTAAAGGTCCTCTGTCCTCTGTCTCTCTTCCCAGCCCCTTTTCTCAAATGTCCTATGATTGGAAGCATAAAGTATGTAGTCTTTTCAGATTGGCGTGTTTCCTTAACAGTATGCATTTAAGTCTCCTTCATATCTTTTCATGGCTTACCATATCATGATCGTATATTTCATTTTAGTACTGAATAATATTTCATTGTTCAGATGGACCACGGTTTATCCGTTTACCTACTGAAGGACATCTTGGTTGCTTCCAAGCAATTATGAATAAAGCTGCTGTCAGTATCCATGCACAGCTTTTTGTGTGGATGTAAGTTTTCAACTCTTTGAGTAAATATGAAAGTGTGCAGTTGCTGGACTGTATGGTAAGAGCATGTTTTGTTCTGTAAGAAACAGTCTGTCTTCCAGAGTGCTTGCGCCATCTTGCATTTCTGCCGACAGTGAGAGAGTTCACGGTGCTCTACATCCTCGCCAGCATTTGGTGCCAGCATTCTAGATTTTGGCCACTCTGGTAGGTGTGCACTGGTATCTCATTTTAATTTGTGATTCCCTAATGACATATGTGGAGAATCGTTTTATATGCTTACATGCCTTCTGTATATCTTCTTTGGTAAGGCGTGTGTTTAGATCTTTTGTCCATTTTTTAAATCAAGTTCTGTTTTCTTATTGTTGAGTTTTAAGAGTTCTTTGTATGTTTTAAGAGTTCTTTGTATCTTTTGGCTAATAGTCCTTTACCCAGTGTGTCTTTTTTTTTTTTTTAAGATTTTATTTATTTATTTGACAGAGACAGACACAGTGAGAGAGGGAACACAAGCAGTGGGAGTGAGAGAGGGAGAAGCAGGCTTCCTGCGGAGCATGGAGCCCGATGTGGGGCTCGATCCCAGGACCCTGGGATCATGACCTGAGCTGAAGGCAGACGCTTAACGACTGAGCCACCCAGGCGCCCCATACCCAGTGTGTCTTTTGCAGATATTTTCTTCCAGTTTGTGGCTGTCGCCTTATTTTCTTGAATAGTGTCTTTGCGGAGAAGTTTTAAATTTTAATGAATTCCAGCTTATCAATCATTTCTTTCATGGATTGTGCCTTTGGTGTTGTATCTGAAATGTAATGGCCATAAGCAAGGTCGTTTAGATGATTTCCTGTTATAGTCTGGTTTGTAGTTTTGCATTTTACATTTAGGTCTAGGATCCATTTTATGTTAACTTTTGTGAAGGATGTAAGGTCTGTTTCTAGATTTCTTTCTTTTTTAAAAGTAGGCTCCATGCCCAGCATGAAGCCCAACGCAGGGCTTAAACTCACAACCCTGAGATCAAGACCTGAGCTGCAATCCAAAGTCAGACACTTAACCGACAGGGCCACCCTGACACCCCTAGATTTCAATTTTTAACTGTGAATGTCTAGTCGGTCCAACTCCATTTGTTGACTGTCCCTTTTCTATTGAATTGCCCTTGCTCTTTGTCAAGATCAGTGGACTGTATTTATGTGGATCTATTTCTGGGCTCTGCACTCTGTTCCATTGATCTGTTTGCCCATTTTTTTTTTTTTTTTAAGATTTTATTTATTTATTTGACAGAGACACAGTGACAGAGAGAACACAAGCAGGGGGGAGTGGGAGAGGGAGAAGCAGGCTTCCCGTGGAGCAGGGAGCCCGACATGGGGCTCGATCCCAGGACCCTGGGATCATGACCTGAGCTGAAGGCAGACGCTTAACAACTGAGCCACCCAAGTGCCCCCCCCCTTTTTTTTAAGATTTCATTTATTTATTTGACAGAGCACAAGCAGGGGGTGTGGCAGGGAGAGGGAGAAGCAGGCTCCCTGCCGAGCAGGGGGAGCCCGACGTGGGACTTGATTCCAGGACCTTGGGATCATGACCTGAGCCAAAGGCATTCGCTTAACCAACTGAGCCACCCAGGTGTCCCTGTTTGCCCATTCTTTTTGCAACGCCACACTGTCCTGATTACTGTAGTTTTGTAGTAAGTCTTGAAGTCACGTAGTGTCAGTCCTCTGACTTTGTTCTTCTCCTTTAATACTGAGTTGGCTATTCTGGGTGTTTTGCCTCTCCATGTAAACTCCAGAGTCAGTTTGTCAGTATTGATAAAACAACTTGCTGGGATTTTGATTGGGATTATATTGGATCTATACATCAAATAGGGAGGAACTAGCATCTTGGCAATATACTGAGTCTTTCTATCCATGGACATGGAGTATCTCTCCATTTTATTTAGTTATTCTTTGATATCTTTCATAAGAGTTTTGTGTTTTTCCTCCTATAGATCTTGTACATATTTTGTTACATTTATACCTAAATGTTTTATTTTTTGGTTGCTGATGTACATGGTAATGTGTTTTTAATTTTAATTTCTACTTGTTCATTGCTGGTATATGGGAAAGTGAAAGTGATTGACTTTTTTTTTTTTTTAAGAGAGGGTGGGGAGGGTCAGAGGGAGAGGGAGAGAGAAATGTTAAGCAGACTCCATGCCCAGCATGGAGCCCAATGCAGGACTTAATCTCACAACCCAGAGATCATGACCTGAGTCAAAATCAAGAGTCAGACTCAATTGAGCCAAGGTGCCCCAGTGATTGACTTTTATATGTTAACACTTTTTTTTAAAGATTTTATTTATTTATTTGAGAGAGAAAGAATGAGAGAGAGAGAGCATGAGAGGGGAGAGCATGAGAGGGGAGAGCTTCAGAGGGAGAAGCAGACTCCCTGCTGAACAGGGAGCCTGATGCGGGACTTGATCCCAGGACTCCAGAATCATGACCTGAGCCAAAGGCAGTCGCTTAACCAACTGAGCCACCCAGGCGCCCCTATATGTTAACTTTATTTTTAATTTTTTTAATTTTTATTTTTTTAAAGATTTTATTTATTTGACAGAGAGAGACACAGCAAGAGAGGGAACACAAGCAAGGGTAGTGGGAGAGGGAGAAGCAGCTTCCTGCTGAGCAGGCAGCCCAATGTGGGGTCGATCCCAGGACCCTGGGATCATGACCTGAGCCGAAGGCAGATGCTTAATGACTGAGCCACCCAGGTGTCCCTATATGTTAACTTTTATATGACTTTTGTATCCTGTAACCTTGCTATAATTCTTATTGGTTCCAGGATTTTATTCTCAGTCTAGTCTCTTGGCTTGTCCAGCTACTGATGCTCATGTTCTCCTTCCGGATTTTTCCCTGCAGCAGACCCCTCCACTATCTCACCATCCTCTATCAGCTGGTGGAGAATCTTGTCCTGCCCTTGCACAGCCCTTGTCTTTAGCTTTTCATTAGTCTGTTTTGCATCTACAACGAGGTTGTACTCTCCATGTCTTTTATATTTAATGTATGTATGTAAGCAGGCTCTACACTCAATGTGGGGCTTGAACTCACAGCCCTGAGATCAGGAGTTGCATGATCTGGGTGTCTGGGTGGCTCAGTTCGTTAAGTGTCTGACTCTTGATTTCAGCTCAGGTCATGATCTTGGGGTCCGCGCTCAGTGTGGGGTCTGCTTGGGATTCTCTCCCTCTGGCCCTTCCCTCATGCACGTGCATGCTCTCTCTCTAAAGTAAAATGAATAAATAAAATCTTAAAAAAAAAAAAAAGAGTTGCATTCTCTACCAAGTGAGCCTGCCAGGTGCCCCTCCATGTCTTTCATTACTTATTTACACATCTCACTGTGGCCAGGAGTGTTTTCTGTTGAGTAGCCCAGGGACTTATGATGGCCTGGGAGGCCTGTGTGAGCTAGGGCATGTGGAGCGCTGTGTGGGGAAAGTGCAGCAGCCCTGACTCTGAAAGATGGGTGAGAGAGCAGGCAGAAGCATGCTACCTTCCAAGGATGCTCCGAATAGCGACTTGAGATCGGTATTTTAGGAACCCTTTCTGAGGGACGCTTGGTAATGCCGGGACACCGTTTTGGTTGTCACGACTGGGTGGTGGCGGTGGCCTTGGCATCCAGTGGGAGGAGGGAAGGGCTACTGCTAACCATCCTACAGTACAAAGGACAGCCCGTCCTCTTCCTCCAGCAAAGAATTCTCGGGCACCACGTGTCAGCAGTGCCGAGCTGGAGCAGCCCTTGGAATACAGGACTAAAGACCAGCTTTTGTCTTCCATCCGTCTGGCACGTTCTTACAGATGAACTTTTGCTTTACACTTGCTGAGGAGCAACTGACGTGACCTCATGTGATCGTCACAAACCCCATCATTAGGTGCTACTGCACTATTTGGTGGTGAGAAAACAGGCTTAAAAGGCATCGACTAACTTGCCCAAGGCCACGCAGCTGCCTGTGGGAGCCCGCCGCTCACCAAGGTCAGAAGCTCTTCCCTTAACTCTGCCTCCAGGCTTGGGGTTAAGGCACCTGTCCCTGACTGCCACACACTGATGGCTGTCATTTCACTGAAGTTGCTCTTTTTTTTTTTCCCCACCTGAGCCATGGTGGTTTCAAGTTGAGTTTTAGATGGTTAAAAGAAATTCCGCAAAAATCCGCTTTTTTTCCCTCTTATTTCATTTGTGCTCCAAATTCATTGGCTGTTTTGGTATGTCACTGTTCTATTTTCCATGTATCCAGTCCTTGGACTTGTGGATCATTTTCCTGCTGAGATAGTGGTTATGTTTGAATTTTTTTTTCCCCTCGTCATTTGACTTTTAGAAAAAGTGAAATTTGGAGGGGGGAGTGCAGGCTGTAAGCCTCAGGGAGACTGAGTCCTGTGCGTGCTGCACTTGATGCCATGTAACACGGGGACAGTTTGCAGATGTGTCAGTGGTTCTTTGTTTTTCAGCAAAATACAGTTGGCTAGTTGCAGACCAGATAACCTCCCATCTTAATTTAGCAGACGAAAATTTTTGTTAAAGATTTCTCTGGAACAGGCAGGTTCTCGGGTTTATCATTCTCTGAGCATTGAGCTGATGCACCTAGATATGGATCCTTTTCCAAATGATTAAAAATATATAGATGTTTTATTGGATGAATGGATAAGCAAAATGTCACTTTTTAAAAAAATTTTATTTTATTTTATTATGTTAGTCACCATACAGTACATCATTAGTTTTTGATGTAGTGTTCCATGATTCATTGTTTGCGTATAACACCCAGTGCTCCATGCAGTACATGCCCTCCTTAATACCCATCACCGGGCGAACCCGTCCCTCCACCCCGCTCTCCAAAATGTCACATTTACATGGACTATTATTTAACCTTAAAAAAGGAGATTCTGACACCTGCTACAGCATGGATGAACCTTGAGGACTAATGCTAAGTGAAATAATTGCAAGTCACAAAAGGACATAACTGTATGATTCGACCTCTGTGAGATCTCTAGTGCGGTCAGATTCATAGAGACAGAGTGGCCAGGGGCTGGTGGGGGGGGGGGGAGAGTGGAGAGTTAGTGCCTAATGGGCACAGTTTCAGTTTTGCAAGATAAAAAGAGTTCTGGAGATGGATGGTGGTGATGGTTGCAAAAACAGTGTGAATGTACTTAATGCCACTGAATTGAACTCTTAAAAATGGTTAAGATGGTAGGGGCGCCTGGGTGGCTCAGTGGATTACTGTCTGCCTTCAGCTCAGGTCATGATCCTAGGGTCCAGCATTAGTCTCCTTCCTCAGAGGGGAGTCTGCTTCTCCCTCTGCCTCTTATGCTTGTGCTCTCTCTCACCTCTCTCTGTCAAATAAGTAGGTAAAATCTTTAAAAAGAAATGGTTAAGATGGTAAATTGTATGTTGTATTTCACCACAATTAAAAAACTGGAAAAAAATAGGAATGCCTGGCTGGCTTAGTCGGTGGAACATGGGAATCTTGATCTTGGGGTTCTGAGTTTGAGCCCCACATTGGGTGTACAGATTACTGGGAAAAAAAAAACTTAAAAAAATGGCTGTTGAAAAATTGGAAAAAATATATATATACACGTAGATGTTTGACATTAGGAATGTCCTATTGCAAGACTTTGGGCATTCCACTAAATTGTATCACTATAGCATGGATTTTTCCTGCTTAGAATGCTGTGGAATAAAATAGATATTAAATAACCTCCTTGAGACCTGCTAAGTCTACAAAAAAGGATGGAAGCCATTTTTAAAACAATTTAAAAATGTGTTACTAAAATAAAAGCTGTATTATACAGTAAACCCTATCTAGCAAAGTAACTGTACTCCAAACTTTTAAAAAATATGTTTTCTGTAGGATAAATACTTGAAAACATTGAAGCCGCTCCTAGGTGCAAATGCAGAGACTAGCTCAGAAGCCCTCTCCTGTATGTTTGCTTGTAACTTGTAGTTAAAACTTGTTCTTCAGCCAAATCACCAACTACTTCTTAACCAGAAACGGAGTACTCGAATGTCAGGATGTGACATTCACTAGTGCCCAAGATCTATACTGTGTACGCCAGCTTCCTGATGCTGATATGTTCAGGCAGGTCACATCTACTGGACTGTTCAGCTTTCTTCCTGGGGCTGAGAAGGTTTTGATGATCTCATCGACTCCAATTTGGCTTCATTTTACACATGGAGTGTATTTACAAGCTATGTGAACTTCTCAGAGCAACCAGAATTGAATGACAGTTTTCATGGCCAACAGCTGATGGTAGTATTCGATGTTGTCGGTAAGGTGGGTGGAAAGTCTGGAAGGGTTTGTGAAGTGGCCATTGTTTCTTCTGTATGTGCCCTGGAACCAAGAGGACAGCTCGCTCCTGCAGCTTTATGGCTGGAGAAGGGGTGAGGAGTATACGGGCAGTGCTGTGCTGTCCCACCTGACAGGCTGGGCAGTAGGAAGCCAAGGTGTGTAGCCGGGTAGCTTTTCCAACTTCGCTTCCTCTCTTTCTGGTTGGGTCACTTCAAATGACTTGTTATGGGTGTTTCAACGGGGAGCACTTCTGCCACCTCTGGCCTTCCAGGTGAAGTACAGCTGTGCCTTAAATGGTGACTGACCCGCCTCTGAAGTTAGGGCATTGTCTCATTTGCCCCACAGTGGGGAAATGCCCTTTTTCCTTCTCCCTCCTTGAAAATCTCCACATTGCTCCACATAATGGGTAAGAAACATTTTGGCTGTTTTAAAGGCTAGATCAGGAAATGCAAGGCTGAAAAGGAGGTCTGGGCATAATAGTCCTGAAAAGTATCCGGAATATTATCTGTTATGTGACTTGCGGGAGGAAATTTGCAGTAAAAGCTCAATTAACTGGGGCCCAATTTACTGAAAATTTTCCTTCTTCTTTTTTTTTTTTTTAACCACTCCCTCTTCCATAAAATCAAGTAAAGGTTTAGATTTGTGCTTACCAAACTAGAATACCCATACTCAAGCCACAGTACAATCTTATAAATCTGTCCAGAAAGTTAATTGTATTAACAGATTCAGAGAGTAGTTTGTGTTTATTAAAACAGAAAACTGGTATATTATGGAGTAGAAGAGAAAACACTGCCTGGATAGATATATGAAATTTTGAGTTTAGATTTTCGACAAGAATATTTTATTTGGTAATCTTTAATTATCTTGTAGTTAGGATGATACTTCATAGCTACTTGATGATTAACCAGGAAGTTCAATCAAGTGGGCTAACTCCCTCCCTGAGCATTCCTTTTATTTGTGAAGTGATTACAGAAGACAGTTGGAAAAAACAAAGGTTATTTTTGTTCATTTTGTTTAAAATTTTTTTGAGGGGCGACCTCAGGGTCGTGAGATTGAACCCTGCATCAGGCTCCATGCTCAGCGTGGAGTCTGCTTGAGATTCTCCTCTACCTCTGTCCCTCCTTGCTTGTGCTCTCTCTTTCTTTCTCTCTAAAATAAATAAATCTTGAAAGGAAGAAAGGAAGAGAAAGCAAGCAAGCCAGGCAGACGTACATCCTGTCATCGTCCAGGACCAGGTGACATTTGTGTGCATTGAGGGCAGGGTCACGTGGAGGGAGCTGAGGATCCTCCAGGTGTCTCTGACCTTTACAGGGAACCCATGTGACTAATGAGAACTGCAGACAGATATGGTGTATGAGTTGCCCTTTGTCCATTTGTGGATTGTGAATAAAGAAGCTTAGGATTCAGTAAGGTGTGTGTATTATCAGTGGGCAGACAATTCATGCCTGAAGTTATGGTCGTACTTTGACTACTTTCTCCTGCCCATGTGCTATTGAAAATGCCATCTCTTCTGAGTTTTCCTGTCTGATTCTCTTCATTTTCCTGCCTTTGCATTTGGCCTGTCGGCTCAGTGGTGGAATTTAGGATGCTGCATTAAAGAGCACTGGGCAGGGGCGCCTGGGTGGCTCAAGTCGTTAAGCGTCTGAGCCTTCGGCTCAGGTCATGATCCCCGGGTCCTGGGATTGAGCCCTGTGTCGGACTCCCTGCTCAGTGGGGCGTCTGCTTCTCCCTCTCCCTCTGCCCCTGCTAATGCTCTCTCTCTTGCTCACGCGCTCGCTCTCAAATAAATAAATAAATAAAATCTTAAGGAAATAAAAAAGAGCATCGTGGAAGCCCCTCTGTGCAGAGATGGCCGTAGCTAATAAAGCAGAAGTTAAAGACTTCGAAAAGCCAAGAGAGTATGAACAGCATGGAAATGAATCTATAGGAGGAGGGCAAAGGGCAAGAGAGATGGGTGTTAGCAAACCTCCCCTCTCCGGACTTTATTCTAGAATGTTTCTCTTGATGGTTTTTACGATGCCTTGGGTGCCAAGACTGTGGAACCCTGGCAATGAGAGGGTGGGAGGAGAAGAGGTGGTGGGTTTTGTGTGTGAGAACGTTCTCTTACTGGCCTCAAACTTGAAGGGAGGAAGGAAAAGTGACAAAAAGATATGTGGGAAGGAAAAAAAAGAAGTACCTGGTCAGAACCGGAGGAAAGGACCCCTGGTAGCAGAGGTGGGGGAGAAGCCGCGTCTAAATGGAGTAGAAAAGGTGTGCGAAGCTGGGACCTCAGTGCAGCTGTGGAGAGGTTTCCTGAAACTGGGTAACTTTTCTCATTCTAAAGCTCTTAGTAATGTTTCTTTTTCCAGATCCTAAAATCAGAGGAGTCTTTTTTGTGGGCTTGATGGCTCTTAGGATCTAGCAGCTCCCCTGGAAGTGTTTGGTGGTTGGGAGCAGATTTTAATCAAATGATGATCGCCATGGATAAGACACAGAAGTTTATTATTAAGAGGATGGATTATATAAATCAATGAATGTTCAATCTACAGTTAACTAAGGCAAAGTGGTTATCACTGGTTCAAAAAGAAAAAAGAACAGCTTTATTGAGATACCATAAAGTTCACCCTTTTAAATTCAGTTCAGTGATTTTTAGTATTTTTATAGGGTTCTACAATAATCACCACTGTCTTTCTAGAACATTTTCATCACCTTGGAAATCAATCCTTTACCATTAGCAGGCTCTCCCCATGCTCCCCTCCTTAGCTCCTGACAACTACTAATCCACCTGATATCTTCTGAACATTTCATGTAGAAAGAATCATACAATATGTGTGGACTTTTATGACCGTTTTCTTTCACTTAGTATGTTTTCAAGGTTTATTCATGTCATAGCACATATGGTACTTTGTTCCTTTTTATGGTTGGATAATATTCCATTGCATGATATACCATGATTTGTTCAACAGTTGATGAACATTTGAGCTTTTCCATTTTTTGGCTATTATGGACATTTGTGTACAGTTTTTTGTGAGGACATGTTTTCAGTTCTCTTGGGTATATGTGTAGGAGTGGAATTGCTGGGTTATGTGGTAACTTGATGTTTAACCTTTTGAAGATGTCACAGATCTTTTGAAGCCTCTGTCAAAGATAATCTCCATGGACCCCAGCAAATATCCCCCATTATGATTGAGAAGATACTGGACAAGGTTGTCATTGCTTTGACCCACTGTGATCTTTATCAGCACCATGTTTTCCTTGCTACCAATGATCGTGGTTTTATACAGACCCTACATTGCCAGCTGATACTTTTTTAAGATTTATTTATTTATTTTGGAGGGAGGGGCAGAGGCAGAGGGAGAGGGAGAGAGAATCCTCAAGCAGATTCCCTGCTGAGCCTGGAGCACTATGTGGGGCTTGATCCCAGGACCCTGAGATCATGACCTAAAGCTGAAATCCAGAGTCAGCTGCTCAACTGACTGAGCCATCCAGGTGCCCCTTGCCACCTGATTTTTTGAGAAGAGTTCATTATATGCTGTTGATTGTGTATTAGATGCCATAAAGTTTTTATGTGAAATAAGCTCTTTATTAAAAATTAGAAATATTTAGGGGTGCTCAATCGGTTGAGTCTCTGACTTACGATTTCGGCTCAGGTTGTGATCTCATGGGTCTTGACATTGAGCCACTTGGCGGGAGTCTGCTTGGGATTCTCTCTCTCCCTCTCCCTCTGTGCCCCCCCCACTCATGAGCACATGTGAGCACTCGTTCTGTCTCTCTCTCTCAAATAAATAAATTTTGTTTTAAAGATTTTATTTATTTGAGAGAGAGAATGAGAGAGAGAGAGCATGAGAGGGGGAGGGTCAGAGGGAGAAGCAGACTCCCCGCTGAGCAGGGAGCCCGATGTGGGACTCGATCCCGGGACTCCAGGATCATGACCTGAGCCGAAGGCAGTCACTTAACCAACTGAGCCACCCAGGCGCCCCTCAAATAAATAAAAATTTTTAATATTTATTTATTGGAGAGAGAGAGTGCAGAGTGAGAGAGAGATCACAAGCAGGGGGGTGGGGGGCAGAGGGAAAGGGAGAAGCAGGCTCCCCGCTGAGCAGGGAGTCCAATGTGGGTCTCAATCCCAGGACCCTGGGATCATGACCTGAGCCAAAGGCAGATGTTTAATTGACTGAGCCATCCAGGCATCCCTAAAATTTTTTTTAAAAATTACATTTATAGGGCGCCTGGGTGGCTCAGTTGGTTGAGCGACTGCCTTCGGCTCAGGTCATGATCCTGGAGTCCCTGGATCGAGTCCCACATCGGGCTCCCTGCTCGGCGAGGAGCCTGCTTCTCCCTCTAACCCTCCCCCCTCTCATGTACTCTCTCTCTCTCTCATTCTCGCTCTCTCAAATAAATAAATAAATCTTTAAAAAAAAAAAAAATTACATTTATAAAGTAGTAAAGAATAAAAAAAGTAAAATAGCTTTATCAAATTGGAACATTCTGCTAAATTGGCCTCAGATTCCCTTCCTTTGCCCAGAGATAATCACCATTCTGAATTGGTATTAAAATTCTATTTGTTTCATTCTGAAATAAAATCTTTTATGATCTATGTATTTGGTTTAAGTGGTTTAAGTGCTGAAACATTAGAGTATTTTTTGTGATAGGTGTACTTCGAATGGAATAGCTGACATATAAGAATTATAATCTTGTATGTTTTGGGACATTGTGGTTCGTACTTGACCATATGGAACCTGTTGTCCGTTAGGCTTCTATTTGAGGAAGTCCTTGCACCTTAAGAAGGCATGATTGCTGGGACGCCTGGGTGGCTCAGTCGTTAAGCGTCTGCCTTCGGCTCAGGTCATGATCTCGGGGTCCTGGGATCGAGCCCCACATCGGGCTCCCTGCTTAGCCAGGAGCCTGCTTCTCCCTCTCCCGCTCCCCCTCCTTGTGTTCCCTCTCTAGCTGTCTCTCTCTCTGTGTCAAATAAATAAATAAATAAATCTTTAACAACAACAAAAAGAAGGCATGACTGCTATGTCTTGCCATAAGGAACTCTGAAGAGGAAGTTGTGTCAAATACCAGTTCTTAGTGTTACATGGAGTGGTTTTGTTTTGAAATGATTTTGTGGAATTTCCCAAGGTTCTTTTTAATAATGTTGATCAATACGTTGCCTACCGTGACACAGTATCTTTGACCTATTTCTGGGTCAACTAAAATTTTAGATTATCTTCTATTTTACGTTTTCCAGTTTGATCTTCTCTTCTTGTTGTTTAGTGCAGTTAATTGTATGACTTCATGAGGAGGGTAATGGATTGACACTTATCAGTTTTGAAGTAACCTAGCATGGAGTCACTGATGCATGTCACCAAGAAGTCTTTTTTTTAAGATTTTATTTATTTGAGAGGGAGAGAGAGAGCGCGCATGAGCAGGGGGAGGGGCAAAGGGAGAAGCAGAGTCCCTGCTGAGCAGGGAGCTGATGCAATGCGGAGCTCATCCCACCACCCTGGGGTCATGACCTGAGCCAAAGGCAGACGCTTAACCAACTGAGCCACCCGAGGTCCAGCCCCCAAGAAGTCAGTTAAATAAAGCTAACTCTTAGCATGTTTTATTATGTATTTTAATAAATTTATTTTTTCTGTATTGATGTACCTATAAATATTTCCAATGCAACAATTTTTTAACTTAAAAATATTTCATGGCCTTTGTTAATAACTTCATGTATATTGTAGACTTAAAAAAATTTTAGTTATCTTCACTAGCAATTTGATGTTCTTTATTAATTTTTAAAGATTTATTCATTTTAGAGGGAGAATGTGTGTGCACGAGCTGGGGGAGGGGCAGAGGGGGAGAGAGGGAGAGAGAGGGAAGGCAGACTCCCTGCTGAGCAGGGAGCCTGACACAGGGCTCCATCCCACGTCCCCAAGACCACAACCCAAGCTGAAACCAAGAATCAAATGCCCAACTGACTGACCCACCCGGGTGCCCTGCAGTTGATGTTTTTAAAAATTATATTTTGATCTCTCAGGTTTTTGTTGTTAAATAAGTCAGTCAAGAATATGAGACAGGGGCACCTGGATGGCTCAGTTGGTTAAATGTCTGCCTCTTGGTTTTAACTCAGGTCGTGATCTCAGGGTTGTGAAATCAAGCCCTGCGTCCGGCTCCTCACTCAGCGGGGAGTCTGAGATTCCCTCTTCCTTTGCCCCCCCACCTGCATTCTCTCTGTCTCTCTCTCAAATACATAAATCTTAAAAAAATAAAAATAAAAGAATATGAGAGGGGAGTTCTGATGTGCTGACAGGCAAGGAGTGAGTGGTGTGGCTTGTTTGTAGGACACTTTGGCAATGGGTAGCAAGAATTCAAAAATGTTAGTGCCCTTTGACCCAGAAAAACCAACGTAACTAAAGCGTCTCATCAGATTGTGCATAAAGATTGATGTACTGGGTGTCCATACTGTAGAGTTATGAATAGAAGTAGAAAGTTATGGAAAAGCCCTCTGTCTCCAGCAGTGGGCCATTGGCTAAACCATGCTTAGTCTTTAAGATGAAATTGTGTGTATGATTAAAAATTGTGTTTTTAATGCTGAATTGATGGAAAATGCGTGTAATATAAATGGAAAAGGAACGTTATGAGTAATACGTTCAGTATGATCCCAATTTTAATAACAAGAAAGAAGTAGGAAAAGAGGAGCTTAGGAAAATAACAACTAAAAAACCCAGAATGTTAGGGGCGCCTGGCTGGCTCAGTTTGTAGAGCATGCACCTCTTGATCTCAGGGTCATGAGTTCAAGCCACACCTTGGGCATGGAGCCTATTTAAAAAAAGAAACAAAACCACCCAGAATGTTCAAAAGTGGTTATGTTTGGATGATAGAATTTGGGTAACTTGTTATATTTTTTTATTTTGGGGGTCTTTAAGATCCATATTAACATGATTTTTTGGAACATGGATTCTAAAATCTGAAAGGCAAACAATTTACTACACATTACAAGCAGCCTACTTCAGTTGCTCCAGTAAAACTGATAAAACTTAGCTGAGTCCTTAAAAGCACACCCAGGTCACCTGAGTTCTTTATTGCTTGTGAATATGAACACGAATATGACAAAAGCAGCAAAATGCTCCTCGGGGCTGCTGTGTGGCTTTGTTTTCACTAAAACGACTTTCTTCAGCATGGAAACCCATTAGCCCTAGTTCTTCAGCTTGGGGGTTGTTCTTTGCTTTGTTATTGCATGGTTTTTTCTCTGGGTATCCAGAGAAATGGAAAGGATTATCTTGATATCTAATTAATGATTTGTGTGCGCAAAGCTCTTTTCTTGTGCTGGTGAGCCCACTGGCTCTGTACTGGAGGCCTGCGCGGGCCGGTGAGTGCCCACCACGGGCTGCTGACCTGTGCTCGATGTGAAATACATGTGTTTGTTTCATTTTATTTGATATTGTGCTTCCTGGAGTATCTCGTGTCTCCTCAGCTCAACTAGGACATGTATGTTTCTTAAAAAGCTGTTCTGCCGCTTGTTTGAAATCCTTGGGAGTTCCTGGGGTTTTACTTCGGAGGGTATCTTGACAAACTGTGTGGTAAACTGGGCCCTTGTAGTTGTGCTTCCATGTCTGGGGCATATCTTCCCAACGTATCTTCTTATTCTCAGTCATGTTGTTTGGCTCATTGGTAACTGGCGTTTTTCTAGGTGGTTTTTCACAGCTTGGGTCATCCAGGATAATGACCTTGTTTCATTTATCTTGCTTGTCACTAAAAAATAACCGGCGGTTTACTTCCTCCCACTACAGCCTATTGAGCAACAGGGGCTACGGATAATTCAAGAGATGAAGGGTTTCCAGGTTGTGAGCTGGTTTCTGGCCGAGCTGGCCCGCCTGCCTTCTCTCGGAGCACGGGATTAAACTTTGAATGGAGTTACACAACTTAGAACAGTAGCTCATCTGTTTGCTCCCGCTGTTGACCGGACTCTTAAGAGTGTGTGACAGGAAGGAAAACGAGGGCTTTTAACTGATGGGATGCCTGTCCTGTCGCCTGGTAGCCAGGAGCCTGTGTGGCAGGGCGCTTCTGATAAGCCATGCGCCAGAGGCGTTGCACTGAGTTGAGAAGAAAGGTCAAGGCTGCTCTCATCCTCTTGCCTCCACACCGTCCCTGTGCTTCGAGGCTTGGGGGAAACCAGAGCCTTGGGTTGCTTGTTCTTTCTGTTCCTCCTTCGCTGGGGTAGACAGCTGATTTGCCTTTTGGGAAAAGAGGCCTTTACTCTTGTGAAGATTCCCAGGTACTCATGATTGCTTTTAAGTAAGCTATTGAAAAAATTCTTAAGTATGACTTCTATTTACATCTGGGAAACATAGTTTCTGTAGACGCACATTCAAGTTTTTAATTGGTTAAGAAAAAATCATTACCTATGGAAAAAAGTCATTTTTCTTTTTTAAAAGTGCTTTATTGGGATATGGTTCACATACCATACAGTTCACCCATTTAAAGTGTATGTATCTGATTTCACAGGTATAGGCAGCTGTCATCCCACAATCAGTTTTAGAACATTTTTCTCATCTCAGAAGGAAACCCTGGTCCCCAGCCCTGTTCCTCCCAGCCTTAGGCACTCACTGATCTGCTTTTTGTCTGCAGATTTCCTTGTTTTGGACATTTCACATGAATGGAGTCATAGAATATGCGACCGGTTTCTTTCACTGAGCATGATGGTTGTAGCACGTGTCAGTATTTCATTCCTTTTTTTAAATCATTGTGGTAAAATGTACACAGCATGAAATTTACTATTTTTAACCATTTTTAAGTGTACAGTCCAGTGGATTAAGGATGTTCACACTTTTTTTTTTTTTTTTAAGATTTTTTAAATGTATTTATTTGACAGAGAGAGAGATAGCGAGAGCAGGAACACAAGCCAGGGGAGTGGGAGAGGGAGAAGCAGGCTTCCCGCGGAGCAGGGAGCCCGATGTGGGGCTCGATCCCAGGACCCCGGCATCATGACCTGAGCCGAAGGCAGACGCTTAACGACTGAGCCACCCAGGCGCCCGATGTTCACACTGTTTTGCAACCGTCACCACCATCCATCTCAGGAACGCTTCCCTCTTCCTGGTCTGAAACTCCGTCCCCATGAAACACCAATGCCTCTTTCCCCCCAGTAAGCACTGTCCTTTGACATTCATTAGCTCAATCAGAATCTGTCTTTAGTCATTTTGTATGTGTTTACTGGAATGTGGTATATCCTTTGGATGCACAGCCCTGCCCACATCTTGATTTTAGCCACAGAAGACCTACTTCCTGGCGTCTGAATTCCAGAACTGTAAGATAAATTTGTGTTTTTTTAAGCCATGAAATTTATGGCCATATGTCACAGCAGCCCCAGGAGACCCAAGGCATCAGTTTTACGCACGTTTGTACAGACTAGTCCTGATGTAAGGCTCTAGTGATTGTGGGGCTCCCATAGCACCTACTACGTGCTTAGCATGGCCCGGCGCTCTCCTGCTCAGTCTTGTCTTCTCATCTGTAAACGAGAGGCAGCATCAGCATCCGCCCTGCAGGAGTGGGGCGGGGGGACTGAGCTAACCGTTTGAACACTGCAGCCCAGGGAGCTCTTAAAATGACTAAAGAGGGGCACCTGGGTGGCTCAGTCAGTTAAGTCTGATCTTGATTTCGGCCCAGTCGAATCAGTCTGATCCTTGATTTCGGCTGAGGTCACGATGTCAGGATCGTGGGATGGAGCCCGATGCCCACACAGGGCGTGGAGCCTGCTTGGAATTCTCTCTCCCTCTCCTTTTCTCAAAAAAAAAAAAAAAAGATTCCTTCTCCCTCTGCCCCTCCCCCCACTCAAGAAAAATAAAATGACTAAAGAAAGTGCAACTCTTTTACAGAGGGGTGAATTTGAGGCTCAGAAAGGTTTAGTGATATGCCTAAGATCACACAGCTAGTAAGTGGCAGTACTGGGATTTGAATCCCTGGCTCTGAAGCCAGTGGTCTTTCTTGTATCATGATACCTTCCCTCAGGACTATCTCTTAGGGAGCTTACGGTCTAATTAATCAGGGAGCCAAACCTAACCCAGCAGACCTAATAAGACAAATATAACAGGAGGGAGTTTGGAGAAGAGAGACTCAGTGGGACAGCAGTGCTGCTGGTTATTGTCATCTTCAGAAAAGCTATACCGAGCACCCCCCATTTGGGGTCACTAGGCCTTGAGAATTGTAGTGAGGCATTACCCTGGCCTTCAAGGAGCTAGTAGGGAAGATGGCAAAAGCTTCTTGAGAAGGTTGGACTTTGAACTTGTTCTTAAACTGTAGGTAGTTTTTAGGTAGCAGAGAAGGGTAAGGAGGAGTTTGCAGACTGGGAGAGCATGAGTAAGTGGATTGTGATAAGCTGTATCCATTAGTACTAGATCTAGCTGCTTATAACAGAAGCTCTAGAGTAACAGTGGCTTAAACAACACAGAAATTTATGTCCCTCCTGGAAGTAGACAGGCTGGGCAGGTATGGCAGCTGCATGGGCTCGATGGAGATGCGGGCTCCTTTCAACCAGCTGCTCTGCCGTTCCTAGGCTGTGGCTCTCATTCTCATGATCTAAGAAGGTGCTAAAGCTCTGGCCGTATGTGCCAGTCAAGACACTGGCAAGGAAGTGGAAACAACACTAGACATTTCAACATAGAGAATTTAATATAGGGAATTGGGTGAACAGGCATTAGAGAGAAATGGGACCCAGTGGCTCACAGAACTGCAGGAAGCAGCCCCTTCCCTGGGCTGGGGGACCAAGGGAAGAGGTGGGGATTATCAGACCCTGGAGCTGGGCCCTGCCGCCTGTGGAGAGGGCACTGCTTGGCTGTTGCTGGCAGCTGAGACCTTGAGGAGCACCCCCTGCAGCTGGGGCCCAGCCCCCTGAGCTGGTATCTTGGAGAAGGTGCCGTGAGGCTGGTTCTGGGTTGGTGAAGGAAGTGGGGGTTCCCTTGTTGCTACTCCAGTACTCAGACACAACACAACAAGCCTGTCTCCTTCTTCCTGCCTTCCAGCCTCCCTCCAGGGCCCCCAATGGCAGACCCTAACTGGGTGCTGCCGGCAAAGGAGATTTGTAACGGGTGGAACCCCCGGCCCAACGTCACAACCGAGAACTGAAGTGTGGACTTGTTGCTCAGAGACCAGAGCTTCGCGATTGACACACTGTCCTCTCCTTGTTTCAGACAACAGGATAGAGGACAGGAAGAAAGGGACAAAGCCCATGAGGATGTCTTAAGTTGACTTCCAAAAGTCACATAAACACTTCCTTTTACATTCTGTTTGTCAGCACCTGGTCACACGGGCACACCTACCCGTAAAGGCAGCTGGTAAATAGTCTTCATGCTAGGCACGTTGCTGCCTGGATAAAACCTGGAAAGGGAGGAGAATGTCTGCCACAGAAGCAGAATTTTCAGAATTGTTATCTCCTGTTAATACACCAACATTAACAAACTTCCAGATAAAAATTTCTCCCTGTTCTCTTTTCTCCCCACACAATCTCTTGGTCTGTATTTTGTAGCTCTTGGCAGTGCTTGTCAGTGTGTGCTCATAATCACTGTGCAGTCACACCGTCCCTGTACCTGACAGTGTGAATTAGGTGTGTATTTTAGTCTCACTTTGGTATTTTAGTCTCACAGGTGGCTCCTGTGACCGGGGGGTGTCCTTCTCAGCTTTATATCCAGAGACTGGACTTTATATCCAGAGACTTGACTAGACTGGACTGGTTATGGATGGGGCAGGGAAAAGCTGGTGGCTCCTGTGACCGGGGGGTGTCCTTCTAGAAAGCTGTGGTTTGATCTCCTGGTCACTTTCTCTCCCAGAGTTGCGTGCCTACTGCCCTATGATGCTGAAGCCTCTGACAGTCAGGGGTGGACTCGGTTTGGTGGAGCGTGTAGCCTCCGACACTGACTGTCCTGTGATTTCTCTTCTTTGTCTTCATTAGAGAGGCTGTTTCTTGAGAGCAAGGGCAGAGCATAGTTCAGTTTTGTATTATCCTAGCTTCCAGCATAGTGCTTGGCTTAGGTAATAGTTCCTGAAGATTCACTGGCTAGATTAGGATTTAGGGACTCTGAAGTCTGCTGCAGATGAGGTGCTTCGTGTCTGGAGCTCCTGACTGTGCAGTATCTCATATTCCTTCATTTAGCTCTGATTTCTCCATTAACTACCCTTTCTCTCTACCTAATCGTGTCCAACCCAGGCAGGTGATTTGTCCCAAAGGCAGTTTATTCTCCTGTTCAAATGACCCCTGTAACTTGTTTCTTGTCTCTCCTCGTCAAAGTGGAAGGTTCAGGGTACTGAGATCTCCTATCATTTCCTCTGAGCGCTCCAAGAACCAGTCAGTGTTGCAAGTTTTTTGAAAAGGCTGTTAGTCAAAATCGATTGAGATGTTTTTAATAACATGGAGCTATATATACTTGAAGTGGAAGGTCCTCGGGGAGGTGGGTTAAGTACTGCCCCAAGATTTTAACCAGGTCACTATGGGAACATCGTGGAGGTTTTGGATCCTAGAAGAACATGAGCCTGGAAGAATGCATCTGGGATGCCCCCCCCCCCAGGGTTGCGCAGGGTTCTCTTCTGTCCTCCTCGTTCTCTGGAGGCGCACCCTGTGCAGGTGCACACATGCAATTTAGAGCTCACCTCCAGTGTTAAGCTAAGAAGAACAGATAGGGAATTTGCCTGTTTTTTTTTTTTTTTTTTAAGATTTTATTTATTTATTTCACAAAGAGAGAGAGATAGTGAGAGCAGGAACACAAGCAGGGGGAGTGGGAGAGGGAGAAGCAGGCTTCCCGCCAAGCAGGGAGCCTGATGCGGGGCTCGATCCCAGGAACCTGGGATCATGACCTGAGCCGAAGGCAGATGCTTAACGACTGAGCCACCCAGGCGCCCCGGGAATTTGCTGGTTTTTAATGTGACTCTGGAATTGATCCAAACACCATGGAGCTCATCGTGTATATCCCAGGTATCCTGAGAGTAGATCGAGACTTCGATGGGAGTAGTTCCTGTGGGACCCTGACGTCTTATCTGTAGTTGTCCAAGAAGGGCGGTTTAGCTGACCTTCAACATACTGACGCTTACTGTCCTTTGACTTCCAACAGAGGTGGCCTCAGTAACATGCTGTTCCAGTGCTCCTTTCCCGACACCGTGGCCACCATTGGTGACGAGCCTCGGAAGGTGCTCCTGCGGCTCTACGGGGCGATTTTAAAGATGGTGAGTCCGTAGGCTGCGTGGGGACGGGAGGGCCCTGTGAACAGTTTTCATCCTCTCTGCTAAATTACCTGGGAAGAGATTTTAAATACTGTAGTGGTGGTTATTAAAGCTATTTTTACATATTGCTTTTATTTTAATTGGGCTGCACAACTGGGTTTTTTGCTTATATCCTGTTATGTTCTGAATTCCTGTTTTTGCTTATAATTTATTAGTAAGACAGTACAAATATTCTCAGCTTTATATCCAGAGAAAAGTATGATGTTGGTTAAATCTTTAGTAGTGGTTATGATGCTTGGATTTTCCACACATTGAAATTTTTAGCTCAGACCTAGGTTGTAAAATTCTAATGTGGAAAAGGTATTGTTTTTAATAACATGATCATAAAGGTTTTACAGGGCACAGGGGAGCCCCGTGGACAAAATATAATCTCAGTGGAGCTGAATTTATTAACTACCTCCCTTTGAGATTTCTTTAAAATGTTGAATTTGTTAGACTCATAATCTTTCTAAATTTTTACATATTAGTTGAATCTAATTTTCAATTAAAGTGCCTTATTGAATTGTCTTTATCAATTGTAGGAGATCCCAAATATCTGGATTTTTTTTTTTTCTATTTATACCATGAATTTACCATTTTACTGACCACACATACAAATGTTTGTTTGATATCTTTCTATGGTAGAATTTTAATATCCATTTAAATCTTCTTCGGAAGGGCCCATTTTGATCTTCATGAAATGGAGAATAGTTTTCTGACTTAATGTTTTAAGAGACTAGTCTCAGCTCAATCTGAAGGGCAGATTATGCCCATGTCTACGATAATTCGATTTTAATGTTCAGAAATATCGAAGTTAAAGCTGGCACTCTGTGTCATAATGTGACTGAGCCTTTTTGTTGGATAGTTTTCCTTGGCCTTGCCAGGCTGTGAAGTGCTCAGGATCTGAGTGTTGGAAGCCATGTGCCCTTTGCCCAGGAAACCTGAGGCCACTTTGTGATGAGGAACACACAGCTGACCCTGACTCTGACCCCTTAGCAATGGTACACAAGCAACAGGGTTCTTGTGTTGGCCATGCAATTGGGTTTTTCATTTAATCAAGTTGCACTTTCAAAGCACAGTTTTTGAAAAACCCAGTTAATGTCCTTTTGCTACTTTCAATGAGCTCAGGCTTGAGCCATTTTATCTTTGAGGACTTTTACATCCTCTAACCATTAGTCCCATTTCTGCTCATTTGTGTGCTTTCATGTGGGCAACACTTTTAAAATACTTTAATAACCAGCGGCTGGAATTGCACGTGATACAGACTATTGTTTAAATCTGATTTATGAGGCTTTCGTTTGTATTCATAACTTTAACTAGGGGCATTTTAAACGTGCACTATGCGCCCCTCCAGGGGCCAGGCTAAACTAGGCGCCAGATTCTGCTCTGGATCTGTGCTGTTTGGGGTGCTGGTCACCAGCCATAGGGGGCTATCAGACGTTTGAAGTGTGGCGAGTGTGACCGAGGGTGGGGATTTTAAATTTTAATTACTTTTAATTAACTTACATTGAAATGGTCGCACGTCCTGGTGGCTGCCGCGCTGGACAGCACAGCTCTAGAACGTGCTGTTACTGGACGGTAACTTGGTGAAGCCGTCGATGGCACGGCCTGGCCCTGAGCAGTTAACTCTCCCCCTAATAAAGGTTCACTATCAGTAGTTAGTATTTTGTCCTTTTCAAAATTTTAGTGGTCCAGAATTACTGCCTTATAGTACTTACAAGTAATAAAAATGCCTGGAAATAGGATTTGTTTTAGCATTTCTATGTCCCTGTTTATTTTTAGGTAACTCAAAAATAAACAGAATAATTAAAGGCACTTAAAGTGGAATTAATTCTTGCCAAACTAATAGAATGGAGTATGTTTTTACATCTAGGTCTAATTCATAGGGGGGCACTCTACATTTAGCTTCTTAATTATGTTTTTATTAGGCAAATGTCAGTTGCCATTCCCGAATCTGCCTCCGCCGAGCAGGGCGGAAACTCTGCCGGGAGACGAGCAGCTTACTAACTGGACAGTCCGCGGGTTCTCCAGGCTCACGATTGACTTACTGGACAGCGGTCTCATTTTTGCTGGAAAAAAGCTGTTCCTTCGCTTTAGAGGAGGGAATCTGTTTTAGTATAAATACTTGGTGGGTTGAGTCCTTAGTTCAAGGACACTTTTTTTGTGCAGTTCAAACTTAGTAAAAATATGAGACCTACAGCCTCAAATGGAAATGTTTTGGAGAGGTTTTTGGCTGAGGTTTTTGTTCTTCAGGGCTCGGCAGGGGCACTGGTTGCCAGGTGGAACTTTAGGCATGAATGGCCATTGTAAACTGTGGGTCATTTGAATACCTTGACAGCAGGCGGAGGGGAACCAGACTGGGGCGCTCTGAGAAGTGGCCGCGGGAGAGAGAAGGCCGTCGCTGCAGACATGGAGTCCGTAAGGCACGAGCCAGGTGGCCCCTGCCAGCAGGTGCCGGCAAAGCTGAGCTCTCCCAGCGCTGGGCCGGGGATCTCACCACAGACTTCAGTGCCTTTTCAGATATTCCCAAGTCCGACTTAAAGGATCTGTGATTTTTGTTGCTGGGTGTGAGTTCACTCATATTGCTGACCAGCTCTTTGGAATGAATCTGGCCTACAGCAGAGGGACAGACAGACAGAGTCTGCCATGAGGCTTCTGTTCCCACCACCACAACAAAAAAAATGTTGCCAGAGTGATAGTGATTTGTTAGGATTTGCATGCATTGAGAGATGTGGCTGAGCAAATCTAGAGCCCGCCCAAATAATAAATCCCGTTACTTTCATAAATGAATGGATTAAAAACAGAAACATAATACCACTCAGATGTTATACTTTCTCCGTCTGTACTCTCCCTGTGGGGAAAGCACACATGTCCCTATGCATGTATGTGCACTGTCCAGATAAACTGGGATCCCCGAAAGCGGCCGTATAAATGCTGCTGTAGCATGCTTTAGGGTGGGTCAGGATAAGCTCCTTCTTTAAAAAATGTTAACTGACAACTACGGGTAATGATAGACCTGTGTATCTTCTCAGACGGTCTTGCTGTTTTGCTTAATGACACGCTAGAGTAGTCGAGTTCTGTCCTTTCCTTCCTTTACCTCTGAGGATCAAATGTTAAGGAGAAATATTTCTTTGATTTACATTTACAGTCCTTTACAAGTGACTTGGTTGAAGATAATTAGATGTTGCTCAGCTTTTGGCTGAGGCCATGGCAGTGAGATACTGCTCCTCCGTGCTGTCCACTCCAGGCTACGGGGCAGAAAGCCGGCAGTTTCTGTCCCCGAACTTCATTCTCTCCCAGCCCGTTACAACATACAACACTATAAACATCAAAATACCCGTCTGATCTTAAAGAAGTACCTGCCGATACAGTTCAGGGTCTGTTTCACATGGCCCAACCTTCATTTTAACGGGGAGGGTTAGTTTCTTTAGTTGCACAGATGACGGATGCAGAATTCCCCTGCAGAATCACCCCTAGGCACAGTAGGACAGTTTCGAGAAGGTGAGAAGTACTAGTTCAGCCTTTGCCACGTGGAAAGAGATGTGATTGCTAGAAGAGAGCTTGAAACGATAATGCAAGCTATAAATGTAACTTGGTTTTTTTCCTTTCTGATATGGGAAGGAACATGAGCTCCGCAACGTCCAGTAGCAGACTTATCAAAGCAGCAAGTTTGGCTGATTACAAATAACCCGTTTGCTTATTTATCATGAATTGTGGAAGACACAAATGTCAGTACGTATTGTTCATTCAATGTAACCTGTGCCAGTTGGCGCAAGTCTCAGAGGATTGCTTTGTCCCTTCCTCTGTCAGAACAGTGACTCTGTGTTGAGCCAGTTCCTTCTGTGCATGAATGGAGAGATTTGGCCTCACCGTTTTGAACGGTCTCACAGGCATGAATGTCTATAAAACACATCAAAGATCTCTCAAGTGTTGTCTGGGAAAATGTTTTTGTGTGTTCTTTGAGCAATAGAAGGCTAATATTAGTGCTTGTTTGAGTACTAACCATAATAAAATTAAAGGCATCAAAGCACAACGCAGATATGTATTCATGACTCAAAAGAGTGCAGTCTGGGACATGGTCTGTTTTAAATCCAGAAAGCAAAATGTCATCTTCCCTGTTTTCTCTTAATCCCAGTTTAAATATAAATTAAAGCACCCTAACATAAGGGAACCAGACAATATGCGAACAGCCCATAGGTAGCTCATACTGAACTATCAGCGACTGAGAAATTGACTGCTTACAAACATTGCAGAGACCGTCTGATTCATGCTCCCTCACGAAGAGCCCTGCTTTGTCCCAAGAGCCTGGGGAGAGCACATGTCCCTGGTAACTGAGTACTGTGAACTCTGTGCATTTTTTCTCATCGTGTTAGGATCATCATGAGTTTAAGTTGTTTTGTTTACTCTGCGTTTTAAAAAAAATCCCCTTGGACTTTAAATGTGGTGTAATTTTATCTATTCCTAAGGTAGTCAACTTCCCTCCCAGAAGTAACACATCATTCTCGTATTATGTGTTCCCATTTGGTCTAACCTAGTATTTCTTCAGTTAATACTCGAGAGATAGTCGCCAAATCACTATCTGCGGCCCTTCCATACCTGCTTTGGTGCCTTCTTTTCATAACTAAATAAATGGCAGACTACTGTGTCTAATTTTGACATATGCAAAGTGTCTTTGTCTTGCTGGTCTTAAATGTTTGGGATTTATAGCATGAAGCCAATACAGATTTCTGGTCCCTGGAACGATGGTGTGACTGCAGCCCACCCGTCCGGGGAAGGAATGTCTTTGTGTTGGGTGGCGTGAAGGGCACTTGGGGGGAATGTACCACTTTAGCTGTCTGTGCATGTGTTCTCTGCCGCAGGCTGTCCATGCGATCGTGCCTGGAGCACTCTGGTTTCCAGGTGACAGACACGATTCACGGTATAGTATGAGTCCTCTGAAGTTGGAGCATTCTCTACAGCTTTAATTTCTTTCTTTTAGTCCTTGGTTTCAAGAAATGCTTTTTAAAAAGAAAATTGTAATGCTTTTGTTAAGTAGCACCAGCTACAGTTTGTGCTGTGCTCGCAAGAGTATAGCAATTAAGATTTCAGAATGATATGTAACGAATATATCACTTTTTGGTTTTGTGTTTTCCTTTGGTTTTTGTTTTGTTTTGTTTTGTTTTTCTTTTTGATCCAAGGCAAATCCAGTCCCTTTCTTCTGTTTCCTCAGTAGAAAATGATTTGGTAATTTTAGAAATTTATGGGCCTCAAAATTCACTTGAGGTATTTAGCTGCTTCTTCCTTCATACTACTTTCAGCGTTAAGGGAACACCATAGTGTATTGATATTTGGTCCGAGTTAGAAACAAACTCTCTTCTTAGTGCTTATCAGTTGGTATCCTCCCCATACCCCGAGGGTCAGCAGTGCTGGTCCAGCGTGGAGGCACACACAGGCTAGAGAAGCCAGGCCACTCTTCCTGGAAACATGTTGCTTGCAGGTCAGCCCTTGGGGTGCTCATGACTAATGCACTTGAAGCCTTGGGGGCCTTGGGGCAGACATAAATTTTGAGAAGGTCCTGGAAGGAGCCTTTCTTCTGGTTTATGTCTTCCTAGAGCCTCTTAAAACTTCTAGTCTTCTGTTAATGAAGCACATCATTGAACTTTGCAGAGTTCAGAGGATCAAATTGTTTTAGAATGTTCTTCAAGGTAATCGAAGATGCTCTAGAGAAGACCATTAAATGTTAAAAATCGTTTGTCTGTTTAAGTTATTGTAAGTCGTATCTGCTCTTTAGAGAATCACATAAGCTATACTTTACTTTTTTTTAAAAGATTTTATTTTTAAGTAATCATTACGTCCAACGTGGAGCTCGAACTCGAGACCCCGAGATCAGTGGCACGCTTCACCGACTGAACCAGCTCAGCGCCCCCAGCTATACTTTAAATCATTACATTGTGATCTTACATTTTAACGTGTTCTGTAAAATATTTTTTCAGAAAATGCTGTAAGAGACCAAAAAAAGCAATAAATACAGAATGTTTTCATAGAAATCAGGGAGAAGGAAGGTTAGGGTCCATGGTAACATTGAGAAGAAAACGTACTGCAGAAGATTATGGAAGGAGCCACATGACTACTGTGTATTCTCTGGAGCTAGAGTTCTCACACTGTCCCTCCTATCCCTGCCCCAGCTCACCTGAGGCATGGCACAGAGCCCTACCAGGAACAGGGAGGGTGGTAGGTGCTGCCCCCGTGTCGACCCCTAGAGAGTCAAGTGTGGTCAGATCTTAGGGTGGATCCTCAGAGCCACAGGCCACACAGTAAAGAGCCCATGCCACTCCAGGACCAGACGACCATCACAGTGACTGAACGTTCCAAATAGTACAACACCTCCTGTTTTGGAGGTAAATACCGACAGTCTGGGACTCAACTCACGAGGATAATCCCAGATTTTCCTAGACCAGATTGTTAGATGTCCTAGAAGTTGAGTCTAGCTAACATTTGGATTGTTCTTTCTTAATATCTCATTTATGGGTCCCAGAGTGTTTTTTAAAAGGCCACAACCAACTTGCTCTTTTGTTCAGAAACTTTAAAAGAGACAGGTGAGGGCCGCCTGGCTCTTTCAATCGGTAGAGCTCGCAACTTTTGATCTCAGAGCTGTTGAGTTAAAGCCCCGCGTTGGGCGTGCAGTCTACTTAAAATAGATAAATAAGCCAGCTGAGTGCTCTGTGTAGTTTTTTGTGCTTCTGTTTTTGGTGGAGAAGGAAGGGCTAATGGGAAGAGCTGTCCTCCATGTTTCTATCACTCTTTTTTGTATCTTTTTATTTCTGTGGCCACCATTACATTTAGCATAGTGACTACTTCCTCCTTTATATAACAGTATCTGTAATTGACGATGGTTGGATTTCTTAAACAGCATTTCCAATGTATTATACTGTTGATGACATGTCATTGCTTGTAGCTGATTTGACACTTTTCCCAGCCTGTCCCACCAGCAGCTAGCTCATGCAGTGGTGGGCTTTTAAAGATACTTTTAGACAAATGTTTCAGTGTTACAAATGACATTAAATAGCTGGATGCCACTTCATGCCACTTTCACTGATTTATTTATATGCACAGCCACACATACACAGACTGCAGGGAAAGCGAGGTGTGCTTTGTTTCAGCGCACAAATGTGGCTTTATTAAAGTAGTTCAGTTGTAAGACTAGCTCCCTCGTCATTAGAGAAATCTGTCATTAAGAACTGGCCAGATGATAAGAGTTTATTCTGCCCAATAGCTTAGACAAATTAGAAGAAATAAATCTGTTATATTTTGGAATATTGGGTAACTATTTTTTTTTCAAGATTTTATTTATTTGACAGAGAGAGACACAGCGAGAGAGGGAACACAAGCAGGGGGAGTGGGAGAGGGAGAAGCAGGCTTCCCGCGGAGCAGGGAGCCTGATGCGGGGCTCGATCCCAGGACCCTGAGATCATGACCTGAGCCGAAGGCAGTTGCTTAACTACTGAGCCACCCAGGTGCCCCGAATATTGGGTAACTTTAAATAGAACATTTTTGAATCCTAAAATTATATAAGACAAAATTCAGTCAAGTGATATTTTCTCCTTTTAGCCCCTAAAGTTGTCTTATTATTTAATGATTTTCATTTTTTTTCAGAGCATGAAATAAAACATTTTAAAAACTAATAACCTAGAATATGAAGGGTACGTTTTTCCCATAGTCTTTATTTTTTATTTTTATTTTTTAAGATTTTATTTATTTATTTGAGAGAGGGTAAGTGAGAGAACACAAGCAGGGGAAGTGGCAGAAACAGAGGGAGAAGCAAGCTTCCCCCTGAGCAGGGAGCCTGATGCGGGGCTCGATCCCAGGACCCCAGGATCATGACCTGAGCTTGAAATCAGACGCTCAACTGACTGAGCCACCAAGGCGCCCCGTCTGTGTTTATTTTTAAAAAAGACTTTATTATGGGGAATTTACATACAAAAGTGGAGCAGAAGAGTGTAATGAGCCCCAGGTACCCCAATATCCGTCTTTCCCTCTGACCAGTCCTTCAACCTCGCCCTTGTTCATTCTCTGGAGTTATTCTGAAGCATATTCCAGACATCGCATAAGCGTTTCCATCTGTATCTATATAAGATGATTTAAAAAAAAAAAATGACCATGATAATGTTTACTTCAAAATGTTTTAGTAATTACATGATATTAACCAGTATTCAAATTCCTAATGTAAAAAATTTTAGTTTTATTTTATATATGACAGCTTGTCTTTATTAACATGAAAAGTTGCAAAAAATTTGGAGTCCTGTTAAATGTTTATACAATATATTTTAATATCTGCTTCAAATAAACTTGTGCCTCTGACGTAAAATCTCACAGATTCCAAGATACATTTTACTCCCCATCCTTCTGCACAAAAGAGTTCTCTGACCTCTCTTTTGGCAATGTGAGTCTGTCTCTCGTTGGCTTATCAGGATGAGGCCTCTTCTCTCACTTTTCGTGAGTGTCTAATTGGTTTGAGATTTCCTGGTCTTACTCTTCTTGTTTACAGGATTGAGGGAACCTGAACATTCTGTACTGAGGAAACAGAACAGAGGGTTGAATATGGCAGAAGTCCATCTTGCCTTCATGATGGTGCTCTTATGGTATAAGTAATGCATTCATTTGGGGGTGGAATGGAGTGGGCAGGGGTGGGGAAATTCTTAACAGAATTTATTTCCACTGGTGTGAGTATTACAAAGGAATGGCCTTGGGAACTAAGGCAATTTGTAACTTTAGATGAAGTGACTTGCTTTCCGAGAGCACCATTGGACAAAGGAAAGGGACTTCTGTTGGCTGAATAACCCATTTACTGTATCTCCCTAAGAAGATACAGTTCGAATAATAACAGCATAGGAATAACCATAGTCATTTAGAATTTTGTACAGGTCAAATCCCGTTACAACAAACTTCAGTAGGATATCCAAATTTCATATATCATATTATAGAACATTTTGTTCTTAACTTTCCTAAGGGAGAACAAGCACAGGATTTAACGTTTTGGGGGCATTTTGGCCCCATTCAGCATCCAAATGAATACCATAGCCAGTTTGCCCATGACTCGGACCATGGATGCGAGTTTGCCCGAAGCTGGCTGGCTCCGTGGCGGAGGCTGTGCCTTGAGCTCCACAGCGTGGCCGGTCCTTTAGTCGTGCTGACAAAAAGCGTAGTGGGCAGTAGGATTGCTTGGTGCTTTGGGCGAAGACTAACCATAAATGAAAGATGGAGGCCCGATTCGTGAGGAGCTGGTAGGCCACTGGGGAGAGAGGGGACAAGGAAAGTCTGAGTCTGAGGTCGCAGCGCAGCCGTGGGGGTGGTTCGGAGTTAAGGAAGGAGCGAAGCTTTTGTGGTACCCAGTTGCTCCTCCCGAGAGGTTACCACGTCACACACCCAAGCCGTCAGCAAAAGTCTACAAGTATTTCTGGGGTGTTTTCATTTTTGTAGCTTTCATTGTAACGGGATTTAACCTGTAACATCTCTCCATCAGAGAAACGCAGATTACCCAAGTGAAAGTATATATCCCCCCATTTGTGCTTTCTGTATTTTGTACCAAATGAACTTCACGGGATGTTAAAGATGTTATTGAATATGTATAAGTGCAAGTCTTTTGCAGATAGCTTCATGAACATGGATGTTTGTTTGCCTCTATGCTGAGGAAGCTAGCACAGGCACTGTTGTGCGGAGCGCGCATGAGAGCATCTGTGGAGTGTGTCCGTGCAGGAGGGATGGGCGCGCTGCCCTAACGCACTGGGGTCTTTGAATGGCGCTAGCGTAGCTGGTGTTGCTTAACGTGGCATTTTTTTCCCCTGTCCACACTTTCCACTCTTGGTACAGGTATTTTTGATAAAGCAGTGGAATGGAAAGGTATGTTTTTCATGGGATGTTCAAGAATCTTTTACCTTCACATTTTTAAAAAATTCCCTTTATGGGCTTCCTTCTGTGTCTGGCTTAAGCCAGCCTAGTTTAATTATAACAACATTTCTAGAGGCAATATTTAAGTGTAAAATTTTTACATGATGCTTAAAAGTTTCTGACTTGCTCTTCTCCATCCCCTTATTAAAGATAGTATGAAGATTTTTAAAGCACTTGGGGTGGGGGGTTGCTTTTAAAAGATACGATCTGTGACATGAAGAAAGAATGTAGCCAGAGAGTTGCTTATGGTAGTTAAGGATCTAGCTGTTATTGCTAGATCCCTGGTTTCCAACAATTTGCAGTTTCATTGATGAAAGTGCTATAAAAATATCCTTAATATATTAACATATGAAGTAAGTGTAAGGACTTCATTAAATTCGCATAACCCTCTTTTTGGTGGAGGAAGAATTCAGATTGAGCCAGTGACAGGCTGAGCGAGCAGGGCTAGTCTGTGAAAGTGGCAAGTTGGCAGGCTCGTCGCACGGGTCCTGTGCCAAGGCTCCTGCCTGCACGGGGCCTTCTTGTCTGTCCCCGTTCTGTGCTGACCATGGCGACTTGCCACGGGTGTGTGTACACTCCCGGTTCTTGCAGGAAGGAAGCTTCCTCAGGATAGTGTTGACTTGAAGGGACCACCTAGCTAAATTGGGGAGACCACTTGACCCTTTGTCTTGGGAAGGCCTGATTGGAAGAGCGCCCCCTATTGACTTTCCTCCGACAATGCCATTGTGAAAAGGTACCTGGCTGTTTGGGGTCAACAGCACATTCCTTTTCTTGTAAAGAAATGAAGCGATTCCTCGGGTGTTGGTCCTAGTGCTGGACACTGGTGGCACATTTTACTCTGCCGCTGGTGACTTCCGTGGGTTGAGGAGCACTCGTTAAAGATCTGTGATGTTTTGTAAACCTTGACTGTTGTGGTGGTTGCAAAGTTAGTGTGTGTTTGGTGTTCCCCATCTTACCAGAAGTGTTTGCTTTTTCTCATTCGTAGAGGTCCTGTAATAAAGAGGGATCCGAACAAGCTCAGAAAGAAAATGAATTTCAAGTAAGTAATTAAGTCCGTTCTGCATCTGTCTGAGGTTGTAAGCGGTGTTTGTGGTGCCAATTTGCTCGCTGCCCCCAGAGGGGCCGAGCCGATTCTCAGAGGATGGGCTCTTGCCACGCGGGGAGCCTCCTCCATAAGAACGAGCGTGCCTGGCTATTTTTAGTTCCTGCTGAATGTAGGCAGCAGACGTGTGGTGTCCTTATGGCAATCTAAACAGCATTTGGGGTGCCGAGAGAAGGCGGTTTAGGGAGCGCTTGTGCGTGACAGGACGTGGAGGCAACCTGGCTCGGGTGCTGTGCCTCTGACCCCCTCCTTCTGTCCGCGTGACACCGAAGCCGGCGTGGCCCGTGAGCAGGAGTGCCTTTTCCCACCCGCCGGCCCCTGGTCAGAAGGGCCCCTCTCTGAAATGCTTACGTTCAGAAGAGCTTGAGGTCAAGAGCACTGATGTGTCCACCTGGTCCCTCTTTGAGGCTCAGAAGTGGGGAGTCTAGCGCAGTGATGTCCACATGCCAGGGCTAAACCACCTTCGAGCACACTGGCCCAGTGTATGCACCACCCCCCCCCCCCCAACGCAGACATAGGTACACTGGTTTTCCTCGCTGTAGACTATTGAAATTGTCGGGAAATAGGAATTAAAAAGAGGTGAGATCATAAAGGAATAAAAGTACTAATGTTTCCCCCTCATGTGTCGGTGGATTGTTCACGGTGCACCCTGCTCTGGAGACCCCGGTCTGGTGGATCTAGAACGTGTGCTCTGGGTGGCACTGACAGACGCCACCGGGTGGGAAGCGATGGACATGTTTTCCACCAGCCTGAGTCCTCGGTGTATAGGCCTGTGTGTGTCCTGGTGGTCGACAAGGCTGGGCCACGGGGGCCTCCGCGATGCCAGACCCACAGCGCGTTCTCAGTTCTGGTTAACTTGGCTTCCCCCTGCCCTTTCTGAAACGTCCTCTTCCCCTCCTCGGCTCCTTTCTGGGCCTGACCTCCTGTTGTCTGAAGTGCTCCACAACTTGCCCGAGGCCCTCTTCCCGTGCTGCCCCTCTGCGCCGTCCGCCCCCCACCTTCCCTGGGCCGTGTCGCCAGGTCCAAGGCTGAACACATGGTCTCCACCCCACCCCCTCCGAGGAACCTCAGTGTCTCCTTTCTCTGCAGATGGAAAGCCAGGAGGCCCTCCGACACCCTCCTCTCTGTCACCCTGTATCCGAACCATGAGCCCATTGTTTCCCTGTGGGCTCTACCCTGGGTCTGTATGCTCGTCCCCTTCAGTACCACCCACCTCCCTAGGCCAGGCTGCCCCCGTCTCCTCTGGGGGCTCTACTTCCACTCCTGCCCAGCTGCTCCTCTGATCAGGTCAGCCTGTGGCCTGACATCCGTCAGCGCTCCCTGTGCCCCAGGCCAGCTGCCCCTGGTCTGACCCTGCGGGGCTTTCCATTCTCTCTGGTGTCCTTCCCCATTCTCGCTCTCCAGCCACGTTGTCCTAAGCTGTGTGGTTTTCTTCGCAGATGCTGTTCCTTCCAGTTGGAATGCTCCCAACTTTCCCACCTGCACTTCTGCTTGTAATTAGGACCTCACTCAAGGGTTGCTTCCCCACGGAGCCCTCCTGCCCTCTCGACTAGGTGTGTGTCTCTGTTTCATGCCCTCACCCCGAGCACCATCTGTCTGTCCTCTGTACTTCCTCTGGCTATAAGTTTTCAGCGTGATGCAATTCGTGTCTGCCTCCTGTTCTTGAGAGGGTCCATGCTCAGGGCAGGACCTCGCCGCCTCTTGCTGTCTCGCTGTGGCTATCAAGCCCACTATCCAGTGGGGCGCTGATAGAATTGTCGAATGCTGGCTGCAGCCAGAACTCGTGCACAACTCTGGAACAGTCTGCCCCTTGCCTGCTGGTGCACACACTCCTTGTCCCTTCCTCTCCTCAGTCCACGATGTTCTTTGAGCCCCTTTGGATGGCTGGCCTTTGTCTGCAGTCTTTGTCCCCTCTCTTCTGAATGTGTCCTGTGCTAACTGGCCTCTCTACAGCCTCACTGTCCCAGAGACCCCTCCCCTGCAGCTCCCTAAGGGAGGATGTTTTCCCATCACATCCTGGTACTTGGCGGGGGGGGGGGGGGGGGGGGGGGGGGGAAGGGATGTCTTCTTGGTTTTCCTCATTCCTGCTTCCAAACCATTTCTCCTCTGTTGAAAACCCTCCTGAGAGCTACCCTGGTTCGGTGAAGATCTGGCTTGGTCTTGAACCCGGTCACCTTGCCCTCTCTGGGCCCGCACCCGAGCAACTCGGCATCATTAGAGGGAAACCCCATGGTCGGGAGGACTACCGGCCTGTCTGGGAGGCTCGCCTTCCTGACCGGGCCCCTCCCTGCCCGGCTGCTGTGATCTCGGCCCTCATCTTCCCACTTCCAGCCCGGGAGCCTTTCCACAGGCTGGTCCTTCCTTTGTGCTCCTGACTCCAGGTCTCCTCTCTCCTCTCCCCCTGTCCACGGGCGTATTGCTGCTGTCCTTCACAGGGGACAGAGCTTGCCAGCCTTGCCCGCATCTGCTCCCTCTCTGTAGCAGGATTTCTTTTTTTCTTGGAAAAAAGTGTTGAATGTTTGGGACAGCACAGAATAACATAATAAACACCCTTACCCCACTGCACAGAATTAGTTATTGATTTTGTTATATTGCTTGGTTTCAGTCTTTCTTGTATACATTTATTTATTTTTAACTTTTTATTTCAGAAGAATTGTAGACGTACAGGAAGTTGGCAGAACTAGTACAGAGAGCTCCCCTGCACCCCCTCCCCAGTCCCTGTGTCACTAACACCTTGCACAGCCCTGATCAACGCCAGCACAATAATAGCAGCTAAGCTGCAGGCCTTATTTGACTTTCCCAGGTTTTTCCACTGACGCTCTCTTGTCCTGTTCCAGGGTGTAGCCGAGGCCCCACGCGGCGTATGCTGTTTGTCCTCCCTCGTCTGTTCCATCTGCCTCCATGTTACTTCCAGTCCCGAGGCTTGTTAAGCACATGGATCAGTTATTTCATAGAATGTTCCCTTAGGGGCACCTGGGTGGCTCAGTCGGTTAAGCGACTGCCTTCGGCTCAGGTCATGATCCTGGAGTCCCTGGATCGAGTCCCGCATCGGGCTCCCTGCTCGGCAGGGAGTCTGCTTCTCCCTCTGACCCTCCCCCCTCTCATGTGCTCTCTCTCATTCTCTCTCTCCCAAATAAATAAATAAAAAAAAATCTTTAAGAATGTTCCCTTAGTATAGGTTCGTCTCACCTTTTCTTGTGACTGGAATGAGGTTATATATTTTTGGCAAGAATATCACAGAAATGTTATTCTGTCTTCTCCAAAAGTTCATAATCTCGATATTCTTATTACAGGATTTTAATTTTTATAAAGAAATACAACTGTGTAGGTAAAGTAAATTGTCATTCTGCACACCTCTGCCTCCCCAGCGGTCCCCCTCCCTCTTCCATTCGCTGTTCCCCCCTGCCCGCCTGTCCCCTGCCCCATCTGGTCACACCAAGGACTTCCGCATTGCCGGACCCAGCGGCCACCTTACCCTTCTCCCATGTTTCCCCTGGGCAGCCGGCACAGCTCTCGCCTTCACCCTCGAGGCCGCCCTCCTGCCCCCATCTGAATCAGGGCTTCACGTGGTGGGTTGTAAAACCTCGAAGGGCATGTGAAATGTCAGCATTTTTGCTGCTTTTTAAAATGAAATAGGCTAAAAATACTAGAAAGTCTTGCACAGTGGTGAGCATGTAAGTTTGTTTTAGGGGTTGGGTGTGCTGGATAGCTTGCTGTGTAAAATGGGCTCCTTCCTGTGGGGACAGTCACTGGGAGCGCTCAGGCTCTGTGCGGGTTCCTCTTCGGTGGCCATGCGTCAGCCTTAGACGCTGTGGGTGTGCTGAGGACTTCATGGCTGGCCCAGACCTCCCGGCTTCTCTGAGCTCATTTTGTCCTCTTCTTCCCTGATAGCTCTGCTCCGCTGGGGGAGGGGGTCTCCCAGGTCCCTGAATGTGCTTGCTTCTCACCCCTCAGGTGTCTGTGTCACCATCTCCTTAGAAGCAGCCACCCCAATCCGCCCTGCCCCGTCCTGTCCCCGCAGTTATCGCAGCCTGCGCTGGCCTTGTGCATTCTTGTCTGCTTCTCGCTCTGGAAGGGGGTCCCTGGGTCGTGTCTTGTTCTTGTTTCCCCGGGGCTTAACACAGTGCCAGGCACATAGGGGACCTCCAGTAAATATTTTTGGGCTAAATATATATGAATGTTTCTGAATCCAAAGTAAATCGTTTCAAGTGGAGGTAGGACCTTCTGTCCCCAGGAAGTGCGACCAGCTGCGGTTGGGTGGCCGGTGGCTGTGCCCGGGCTTGCTGGGGCAGAGGACTGGGGTGTGCGGGTCCCGCCCTGTTCTTTACTGTGCCGGCTTCCTTAAATAGCAAGCAGGAAGGTGTTTGGAGACCTGGTAGTTACAGAAAGGCTTCCAGTAGTTGATGCACTCATTCTAAGATTACCTACTATCCCTCTTAACCTCTCCATTTTTCTTGCTTCTTAACCTGTCCGTCTTTCTTAAGTGTTTTCCTTCTTTTCTTCCTCCGAATTCTTTCCTCCACACGCAGCTCCCCTTCCTCCCTACTGGGAATAAATGCTGAACTGCAGTATTACATGTGAACAAAGAGATTTCTTGTTTACGGTGTTCAGAGAAATGCCAGAGAGAATTGCAAAGCTCTTAAGTCTCCGTCCACCTTCTCTCCACCATCCCGGTGACGGGTTGACTTGGCTCTTGAGGGCTCCGGGCAGTGTGTTCAGCCCAGCAACGGCACGGCCTTGGTACTGAGTGCACGCGACGCCCAGCGTGCTAAGCCTCCTGAAGGAACGCGGTGGGGCTTCACCTCTGTATAAAGTTTGCAACTTCAGGGCGCCTGGGTGGCTCAGTTGGTTAAGCGACTGCCTTCAGCTCAGGTCATGATCCTGGAGTCCCTGGATCGAGTCCCGCATCGGGCTCCCTGCTCGGCAGGGAGCCTGCTTCTCCCTCTGACCCTCCCCCCTCTCATGTGCTCTCTCTCTCTCTCATTCTCTCTGTCTCAAATAAATAAATAAAATCTTTAAAAAAAAAAATAAATAAATAAAGTTTGCAACTTCAAACTCGAAGGCCCCTTTAGGACCGGGCACAGATATGTATTTTATATGGAGCCCACCCTGATACCCTTGGGCTTAGTCACTTTACATGGAGGGAAACCGAAAAACAAATTTTAATTGTGATGAAACCTGGATACCTAGACGGAAGAAATCCTGACTGAACTCTGAAATTGTGGGGGGGGGGGTACAGCTGGCTAAGGGCTGCGCAACCCGCCTGCTGTCACACCCTGGAGCCCTGGGGTCCCGCCGTGCCCAGCCTGCCTTCGCCACGGCATTTCGCTTCGTGCGGGTTCCAGGTGGAGAGTTTGAGAGACGCCTTGCAGACCTGTGCACGCTCTTCTGCGGGCGTCTCTGGTGCTGGACGGGGGCCAGCAGTGACTGTACCTCCTCCAGGGGGTTCTCCTCTCAAACCTGCTCTCAGCTCTGTGGACCTGACAGATCAGTGCTACGTTTGTACTGTCTGTGTCTTAGTCTGCTCAGGCTGCCGTAACGGACTCCCCGGGGCTGCCCAGACATTTATTTCTGGAGGCTGGAGGTCTGAGGTCTGGGTGCTGGGTTCCTGGCCTGCAGGTGCTCCCTTCTCCCTGTGTCCTCACGTGGTGGAGGGACGGAGGGAGGGACAGCAGGCTCTCTGGGACCCTTCATATAAGGACGCTGATCACATGGACACCCTGCACTCGTGACCTCATCTATACATAACCACCTCCTAAAGGCCCATCTCCAGACACCATCCCACTGGGGGTTAAGGCTTCAATGCATGAATTTGGGGAGGACATAGTTTAGCTCATAGCAGTCCTAGATACAAAACTGCAAATGAGGGGTGCCTGGGGGGGCTCAGTCGTTAAGTATCTGCCTTCGGCTCAGGTTACGATCTCAGGGTCCTGGGATCGAGCCCCGAATCAGGCTCCCTGCTCTGCGGGAAGCCTGCTTCTACCTCTCCCTCTGCCCCTGCTTGTGTTCCCTCTCTCGCTGTGTCTCTCTCTGTCAAATAAATAAATAAAATCTTAAAAAAAAAAAAAACCCACAAATGAGGGGCGCCTGGGTGGCTCAGCCGTTAAGCGTCTGCCTTCGGCTCAGGTCATGGTCCCGGGGTCCTGGGATCGAGCCCCTCATCGGGCTCCCTGCTCAGCGGGAAGCCTGCTTCTCCCTCTCCCACTCCCCCTGCTTGTGTTCCCTCTCTCGCTGTGTTTCTGTCAAATAAATAAATAAAGTCTTAAAAAAAAAAAAAAACTGCAAATGAGTAAATAAAATTACGCCTCACAAGGTGGTCAGACCACAGTTGTAGGTGACACAAGACAGTGGCTAAACTATAATTGTGGGAGGTCACCGGCTGGCAAATCTGTTTGCTCCCCCAAATGTGAGAGTGACCAAATTACTTTTTCCTCTAATGTGGTTCCATGTCCTTTGGAAAAGTAACTTCTCTGTTTTCTTCTCTGTAACTTTAGCATCCTGTCATTGCCTGAGTAGGTCCTGTTGCGTGTGTGGTTTTTTTGGTTTTGTTTTTTAGATTTTATTTATTTGAGAGAAAGGAGGGGGAGCACAAGCAGGGGGAGCGGGAGAAGCAGACTCCCCGCTGAGCAGGGAGCCCCATTCAGGGCTTGATCCCAGGACCCTGGGATCACGACCTGAGCTAAAAGGCAGACGGCTAACGACTGAGCCATCCAGGCACCCTGCGTGTGTTTTTATAACCTGAGTTTATAACCTGAGTTTAAAGAGCTGTTTCACTTTGGGCAGTGTTTCTGCGGGATCATAGTCCCCAGGGCGCATTTCTTAACAAGGGGTGAATAAGGATCACCTGAAAGCATTTTCTAGCTACACTTGCCGGCCCCTCCTCAGACACAGTGGCCTAGAGGCTAATTTGCTGTTTAATGGCAAAGTACTAAGGAGTGAATTTGAACTGAGACCAAAAGATAGTTTTGTTTTTTTTTTTTAAGATTTTATTTCAGAGAGAGAGAGAGAACACAAGCAGGGGGAGAGGCAGAGGGAGAGGGAGAAGCAGACTCCCCACTAAGCAGGGAGCCCGATGCGGGGCTCGATCCCAGGACCCTGAGATCATGACCTGACGCTTAACTGACTGAGCCACCCAGGCACCGCTAAAAGATAGTTTTTGAAGGCAGGATGATTCTAGATCCCACATGGGTTATTAGGACTGAAGATAGCATATGAGCATCATTGGGTTTTGGCAAGAGGCAAACATTAAAACGGCAGCAGGGAGAAGATTGGGAAGAGCAGAGCATAGATCCCGTGAATGCTCCATGCCAGGGTGCTCTTTGGACCCAAAAAACAGGCCCAGGTCTGTCAGTCGCCCTTAAGGACCGGTTTGGGGGCAGAAGGCCCCTGTGGCCGGTGCACTCCTGCTCTGTGCTGACCAGAATGGACAGCATATTGGTGGCCTTTGGGAAGATGTCATGGGTGGAACTCAGAGAAGTTTTAAAATAAATGCAAGCAAGAAAATACCAATAGACACTGTTCTATTTTTGGAATCAGTGACTCGGTTAAACTTGACTTTTCAATCTCATCAGTATAGTGTGATGGTTGCAAGCGCGGATCCTGCAGATTACAAGATGCTGACCTCTGTTTCTTCGTATTTAAAGTGGGGGTGGTGCTGGTAGCGCCCGATGGTAGGGATGCTGGGGGTGGAAGCGCTTGTGGGGCCTGCACGTAGTCAGCCCTCAGTAAACATCCGGTGTGTTGCTGTCTGTTTTAGGGGGCCGAGGCCATGGTTCTGGAGAGCGTTATGTTTGCCATTCTTGCAGAGAGGGCGCTTGGGCCAAAGCTCTACGGCATCTTTCCCCAAGGCCGCCTGGAGCAGTTCATCCCGGTAAGATGTGTTCTCGACTGGTCAGTTGACAGACGCCACAGACAGAAGACGGTTCTTTGTCTCGGTGCTGCGGGAGCCTGAGAGGTCGTGGGCTGACATACTAAATGGGACTTAACATTATGAGACTGTATCAGAAATAAAGAAAAAACAGATTTCTATTGAATTTACATTAGAACCTCTGTCTTTCCTGCAAAGATGTTCATCCAAATGAAAACTATATATGAAACCTAACATTCCATTGTCCCCTAAAGCTGCTTGCCCTGAACCTTTCCCCTTTCCCCTTGTTCCTCTCAATTTTTGGGCCACCTTTAGAACTCAGTGCAGAGTTCTGGCCACACCAAGCCATACCTGGGTCTTTGCCCTGTGGGGCCGCCACTGTTCTTTGCCTTGTCTCCCAGCTCACTCCCTCCATGGAGTCTCCCCAGCTCCCATGTGCCCGTCAGCTGTCAGCTGATGGTGCAAGGCCCAGCTCAAGTCCTGTTTCCAAGAGTCAGGACTGTTTGCCTTTCCTTGCTGTCCTGAGGCGTTTCTAAGGCTGCTCTAACACCTTCACCTGTGTGAGCTCCTCGAGGACCAGGGTCTCACGCCCTGCCTCACGTGGCCACCTCTGTGGGCAGGCTTGCCCTGTATAGTTGTGCGGTGGTTAAGCACAGGGCCCCTGGCTGAAGGGATGCTCTGCTTGCCAGGACTCAACCTGTTTTCAGCGGGAGGCTGGAGGAAGGGGTCCTAATTGTCTAATCTCCACCGCCCAGGGATAGGAGCCTTCTTGAGACCTGTGTCCCAGGAGGGGTGCCCTCTGCTGGTTGGTGCAGTGGTCTCATGTGTGCGGCTGCCAGCCTGGGGCTGTGCCGAAACCAGCAGACCTTCCGTCTTGGTCCCGGCACCTGGCTGGCCACTTGGCAGGGTTTTCATTTGTAACTGTCCCATAACATCCGACTGGTATGAGAATCAAATGAGATAGTAAAGTATCTGAAAGCATGGAAAATCTGAAACACTTCCTGTGGTTAGAAGTGGCGACATCTTAAGAACATAATATTGAGTGATAAAACCAGATTGTGGAAGACTACAAATAGTATACCATTTTAATAAAGCCCACTGAAAGCAAACTAAAAACTGTTTAAAATATACATGTGTGGTAAAACTTCTCTTTTTAGGGAAGGTAAAGGACCAGTGAACACAACCCAGAATAATGGGACTGTGCTGTTCTGCTTCTGAAATTCTGTCTTCTTTTGTATATAATGTTTTATATAGTGAAGGCTTTTTAAAGTTCTGTTAAAGAGTAGGTTGAACCACATGAAACTACCAGTCATCAACTGTTTTTGACCCCAGAAATGGTGATTTCATTTGGCTCAGCCTGCTAGTACGTGTTATTTCCAGGTTCACTCCTGAGCACTGCATGGAGTGGGATGCATTCCACCTCGTCTGGTTCCTACAGCCGTTTTTCAGAGGGCACAGGAGAGTAGTGACTCTAAGGACCTGGTCAGTCTCCTATTGCTCTTTCCCTGTGCTGGGAAAGGAGCTTAGAACTCTGAAATATGTTCATCTTTGAGCATGGTTAGCCTGACTTTCCACAATGCCAAACAAAGTAATGGCATTTTTTTAACAGAGCCATGTGAAAGCTGAGTGAGCTCCCACTAGGAGCTGAGTCCCTTGTCCTTAACCTTGGCCCGATCACTTGATAACTTGGAGGATTCCCAGGTGGAGGAGGACGCAGTTGAGCCTGCTGCTTCCAGAAAGCTCTGAGCTCTCATCATCAGGCTCCCGCCATTTCGAGACCTCCTGGCTGGGTGCCGGCCCAGGGCCCTTGCCTGCCTTGTCTGCTCTAGGTCAGAGCAGCCCCGCAGGGACTCCATGTCATGTTTCTCATTTTATAGAAATCAGAAAGTCAGACTCAGAGGTCTGAGTAGCGTGCCTTTGGCCATGTGACTTTGAAATGAGGATTAAAGCCAGAATTTGAGCTGGTTTTCTCTAACTTGGAGGAATACCATGGCTGTGGCGCTCAGGATTTTCAGAGGCATGCCTCTTTGGGCTTCTGTAGGGGAGCAGTGCATGTGGAAAAGACAGACTGGTCTTAGTTGATTGTGATTTCCTCGGGAGGAGGAGCTGGGCCAGCGCAGTGGTGGGGGCTTGGCCCCTCTGTTTCTTCGTTCAGCTGTGCGCTCTGAGAGCCTGCTCCGTGCCGGGCAGGCTGCTGCAGGCGCCACCGTGGACGGGGAGGGGGCATGGCTCATCCTGAACTCCTGGCCGTGCTTCTCAGGCTGTGCTGAGCACCATCTCTTGGCTGCGATGGGTCAGGCCGGGGTGTCTGAGCCACTGAAGGAGTTGGACACGGGCTCATGCAACAACCCTGAGACCCGGAGCTTTTACCCGGGAGGAGGGCGTCCTCTAGTGAGGGTACAGAGAAGAGAGGGGGAGTCCGCCTAGATGCTTGTATGTGAGAAGGACCTTCTCATGGTTAAAAGGGTTCAAAATAAAATTGGCCTGTGGAGGTGGCCCCCTGCTTGCTGAGAAATGCCCCGGCAGTCGCTGGGTCACTGTCCGCGGGGCGCGTTCCGCAGGGAGTTTCATGCGCCAGCTGAGACAGACTGGCTGCTAGGTCTTAGCCTGGTGTGATCGCACCCCTAACCCTCCAGGTTCCCCGGAGAAATGCTGTTTTCTGACCCCCTTGTTCATTCCAGAGCCGGCGCTTAGACACTGAAGAATTAAGTTTGCCAGATATTTCTGCAGAAATAGCTGAGAAAATGGCCACATTTCATGGTATGAAAATGCCATTCAATAAGGAACCAAAATGGCTTTTTGGAACAATGGAAAAGTAAGTGGTCAAACCGCTTGGCTCTAACTTCGTTTTCTATTAGCGGCTACCAGAGGCGCAGAGTGAGTACTCGTTTGCCGTGGTGGCAGGAGGTCTTCCTCTGCTCTGCCGAGCGGGTGGGCGGGCAGGGGACAAGCTTTCTCCAGGGCCTGGAGCCCCGGGCTGTGTCCCGGGCCAGGGGCTTCCCACTGCCCTCTCGTGGTTATACTTGACAGGAGCCCCACTGGTGAGCTGCGGTGAACCAAGCAGTGAATTTTGTTCCCCCTTTTTCTGCCAGGTACCTGAACCAAGTGCTGAGGATTAAGTTTGCCGGGGAGCCGCGGGTCAAGCAGCTTCACCGTCTCCTCCACTACAACCTGCCCCTGGAGCTGGAGTACCTGAGGTGAGGAGCCGTCGCGAGCGTAGTCGGGGTTTTCTGAAACAAAACCCGAAGCAGAAGCCACGGGGGCAGGTGGGAGAATCGTTCAGCCCGAGCTCTGGCCTGCGAGTAGGGGCGCCGCGTGGTCTCTGGGGGCGCACTCACCCCGAGCGCGAGAAGGCACAGCTCTCGTCACTCACGGGTGTGAGCGGCGCCAAGGTCGTGGGGACCAGGACGGCCTTCGGGGCACTTGTGTCTTATTAGGAGAGACAGAGACAAGCAAACGCGTCCCCTAATGCCAGGTGGTGATCGCAGGTGTGACAGAAACCAGGGCCGGAGCAGACTGAGGAGGAGGGTCGTGCTCTGGGCCGGGAGGGCCTGCCCGGGGAAGAGGGGCTGCAAGCAGGGCTGGCGTGGAGCTCCGGGTTGCGCTCCCGGGGCTCACGGGGCCAGCGCTGCAGGGAGGCTGCGTGGCGGTGCCGAGCACCAGTCTCGTCCCAGGCGCGCCGAGACATCTGACCTGCGGTGTGATTCCCTTTGCAGGTCGCTGCTTGAATCCACCCCCTCTCCGGTTGTGTTTTGTCATAATGACTGTCAGGAAGGTAAGAATCGCTGCCTGTTATGTGAGGCTGGGCGTGCGTGTCTCGTTAGCGACCTCCAGCGTGTGTGACGAATGCCAGGTGTCCGCGCCGAGGGGAGTACATGCGTGAAATAATGGGACGGCCACACAGTGGAGTATTGTATGATTATGAAAAAGAATGAGGTCGTTTTTATGCAGACCAACAGAAAAATCTCCAGGATATATTAAGAGAAAAAAAGCAAGTTTTAGAAAAACACATGGGGTGTTCTCCCATTTTTGTAAAAAATATATTCATAGAAGAAAAAATGAGAACATTCACTAAACTGGGAGCTTGGATAAAGGACTGAAACCTTCAAAGTCACATGTTTGTTCAGTGTTTAACTCTGGTGAACACGCAACTTTGATAATCTGAGAACGCAGTAAGAGGTGACCGCCCCACTCTGTCCTGGGGGCCTTGCCCTGGCCACACCTCGCAGCTAATCGAGGCCATCTGCTCTCCTTGGGTTTCTCTGCCTTTCATAAAGTACGATGCCGGGTACCCCTCCGTCTGACTTCAGACGGAGGCCGCATCTAGCTGGGCAGCTCCCGCTGGTGCTGCGGTGGGGCCGGGCTTTGGTGAGGCTTTGCCTTGCTGTCCCTGTCCTTTCCATCACGGCTGGCTCACGTCCACCCTCGGGCCCTTTGCCAGGCTCAGCCGTTTGTTTTTAATTTTGACAACAGTCCCTGTTGAAGACCAGTCATCAATCAGACATGAGTTTGATAGTCTATTAATTAGCTGATCACAGTCGGGCAAGTCGAGCAGGGTGTAGACTGTTAGCGGGCCATAGTCAGCTGCAGGATGTCACCAGCGGGGTCTGCGGGAGGTCTGCTGGCCAGTGAAAGGCTGGAGGAGGTGGGGCTTGTACGTTTACTTTGTTCTGCTGCTCTGAGCATCTCCTTTTAATGTCCCCTGGAAGCGGATTTTGTGTGCTGAAAAGCCTAGAAAGAGCACCTCCTGCAGAAACCCTGGAGAGAGCGTGGCCAAAGAACTAGCAAAGCCTGGCTCACCAGTGCTCAGCCGCCAGCCTGGTAGTGACCGATGGTGGACATTGTGTCACCTGTGGGAGGTCTTGGAACGGATGCCTGAAGAGCCAGTCTGCTGCCAGTTCACTTCGGGCCCAGAATTCAGCCGTACAGGAAATACGGTGGAGGGAATGCTGCCTGTGGTCTCCTTGGAGAACCAGGCGAGGCAAAGCATTGGGGCCAAGTAGGGTCCACAGAGCCCGGTGCGGCTGAGCACACCCGTGGCGTCCTCATCAGGGAGGACAGCAGGACACAGCTTCCTAGCTGCTGGGGAGGTTGGGTCGGCTAGAACTCCAGCGTGCCAGTCAAGCATTTTCCTTTGTGCCCGCGTGTGAAAAGTCTGGGGAGTGCTGCCCCAACAAGCTGAGGGAGAGCCATTCTTGTTCCTGGGTGAGCGTGGGGCCGTGTTACTCTCGGCTGTCAGTGTGACCCAGGGCCTTCTGCCGAGGGCTGGGCCTCGGGGGGCCGTGCTGCTCCCGGCACTCCACGGCCTCTGCTCATTCCCTGCATGGTTGGGGTTCCCTGACGGGATCAGAACCACTCTTGGCCCTTCTGTTCAAGGACTTGTGCCTTCGACTGGGCAACACAGCCATAGTAAATGGCATGTCATCCAAACCTTTTTGCAGGTAATATCTTAATGCTGGAGGGCAGAGAGAATTCCGAAAAGCAGAGACTGATGCTCATCGACTTCGAATACAGCAGTTATAATTACAGGTATGAAACAGCTACAGGAGGAGAGGGGAGCCTTGCCACAGGACCCTGGGAGCTAGCGCACTGCCCCAGCGGCCTGCAGCCCGGGCCTGTTCTTCACTGGTAGTGGGGGGGGCAGCAGTGAGCGATCAGAACTCAGAATTTGGTGCTTTGTTGGCTTCAGAGATCAGAGTACTGAGTGCAAGAGAATGTTCTTGAACAACTGCCCCTGCGTGGTGGGTCGGTCGGGTGGCACTTTTGTAGCATCAGCTCTGGTTCTGGTAACCGCCCTGTTGGCTCTTCCTGTCCCTGAGGCAGTCGTCCTTGGGGGACCTCAGGAAGGACAGTTGTTGCTGGGAGGGATGCTCACGACTCAGCCTTTTCCCTTCTCTGACCAGGGAGCCTCATGGTGTGGCAGTTTGCCCCCTTCTCTGCAGCTCTTACCTCTTTTTCAGGGGATTCGACATTGGGAATCATTTCTGTGAATGGATGTACGACTATAACTATGCAAAGTACCCTTTCTTCAGAGCGAACATCCTCAAGTACCCCACCAAGAAACAACAGGTAGGGGACGGCTGTGTGTAGGCTTGGTAGTAGCCAAACTGCAGGAGTCCACTTTATGCAGTTAGAATTGATTGCATCTTCGTTTTTAATGACAGGCCCCCCCCTTTTATTTTTTAAAGATTTTGTTTATTTGAGAGAGAGAGATTGCGAGAGAGAGCACAAGCAGCGGGGAGAGGGAGAAGCAGACTCCCCGCTGAGCAGGGAGCCCAATGCGGGACTCGATCCCAGGACCCTGAGATCATGACCTGACCCGAAGGCAGATGCTTAACCAGCTCAGCCACCCAGGCGCCCCTAACACCCTTTTCAAATCGCAGAATGGTTAAGCAAACCCTTTTGCTCTAAAATGTTATTTTGTGTCAGGACACAAACCTGACATTTAATCCCTGTGCCAGAGAGAACCTGTATTCATTGAGCTAGAGAGCACAGTCTCTTGTAGCTCCTTCTAGTTTTTTCCAAGAAGTCCAGCCTCTGACCTGCCTCCTGGCCTTCTTTGTGGGGATCGCGGTGTTCCCCATGTGTTTCACTCTGCAGACAGAAGTAGCCTTTGGGCACCGTGAGTTGGTAGCTGCTGTGCTGTTAAGAGTTCCCTTTCCTGTCCTGAGTATGGGGGGGGAGGGCTGTGTGAAGAATCACCCCCTGGGTGTCCTGGGATCGAGCCCCGCGTCGGGCTCCCTGCTCAGCGGGCAGCCTGCTTCTCCCTCTCCTGCTGCTTCTCCTCACCCTGCTTGTTCTCTCTCAAATAAATAAAATCTTAAAAAAAAAAAAAAGAATCACCCTGTGGGGAGTTCCTCCTTGGGAGCCCCTACTCCATTCCTCAGCCCACCGTTGGAGCCGTGGGTTGAGGGTGAGTGGGTAGCAATGTGGAAGCAAGCTGGGCTGGGGAGAGGGTCCCCCGAGCCTGTGCGGGGCAGCAGCCCACCCCCCTCCGCAACCCCTGCTACGGGACAGCCCTTTCCAGGGAGCCCTGCCGGCTCAGCCGCATCTCAGAGCGGTCAGGGCATCATGAGGATGGGGATGCGACTGGCTGCTGTATTTTGCTCAGGAGAGGTCTCTTGGGCCCTCACCTGTGCCAGGCACGGTGATCGTGTCTTCAGCAGATGGCCCATACGCCAGGGGCCGCCATTCAAATGTTGACTTGCTGTGGGACCAAAACCCATTGCCCTCTTCCTGCCGTGCAGGAAGGCTGCCTGTGACGAGCTTGAGTACGTCGCAAGCAGAGCGGCCAGGCTGGTTCTGGGCCTCGAGGTCATGCTGTGTGAGGAGGAAGGGTGTGGGGGGGGAGGAACACAGCAGCAGTCTTTGTAAAAGACTTCGTAAAAACTGGGCAGTGCCAGAGGTGCCAACTCTCCAGCCAGGAAGAGGGGGCTTTCTGCCGGCGAGAAGGCAGGTTCCGGTGTGGTGGGTGGCGATGGACGGCAGAGCTGTGTGACTGGCTGCACCGCGCAGCCACGGAAATGAAGGAAGTGCCTTTTCGATTTTCTGAGCAGTTTTAAAAGTCACATAGAGGTGTTGGTCTTCGTTAGCTACCCTTTCCGCACCTAGTAGGTAATCTCATGCTTTTCTCTCTTTAGTCCACTAATGGGATGTTTTAAAATGTTAAACCGTCTTGGAATTCCTAAAATACACCATTTGAATGAGGTGTGTTATTTTAGAACGCTCTGCTGGGTCCAGTTAGTCTCTTATTTAGGAGTTTGACGTCTATGCACATACGTGAAACGGGCTTTTAATGGTCATTTATTTTTTTTTTTTTTTAAAGATTTTATTTATTTATTCGACAGAGGGAGAGACAGCGAGAGAGGGAACACAAGCAGGGGGAGAGGCAGAGGGAGAGGGAGAAGCAGGCTTCCCGCGGAGCAGGGAGCCCGATGCGGGGCTCGATCCCAGGACCCTGGGATCATGACCTGAGCCGAAGGCAGACGCTTAACGACTGAGCCACCCAGGCGCCCCTTTTAATGGTCATTTAAAAAATTATTATTCATATCTGGTTTTGGAATAAAAATTATGCTAGTCTAATGAGTTTGGTGTCCCTTTGTAATTTTCTGGAACAAATTTATATGAGATGTTCTTTGAAAATTTTGGTAGACTTTGTAAGAAAGTGTGGGCCTAGAACTTTTGGGGAGGGACGGTCATTAGTTACTATCTCTTAGGTATCGATCTATTCAAATTTTCTGTCTTCATTGGCCTGTTTGAGCACTGAGTATCTCCCAGAAATTAACCCGTCTCATGTGGCAGTCCAAGCATGGGTTTTAGAAACCGTGCCTGGATTTGAACCCAGATCTGCCAGTGTTCACTGTCACCTGCTGACTCTGTGCTTCAGTTTCCTCGTGTGCAGAAACAAAGGCTCAGGATGGTGCCCGCTACATAGAATTTACTGGGCATGAGCCATCCCCTTGCCTGTGCCAGGGTTACTCCTTCTGGAACGCCCTGCTAGGATGGCGCTCAAACTGGAACGCTGCTTTCTGGTGGGAGGGGTTGCCGAGTGTGAAAGCCACCTGGGAGAAGGCAGATGGGCGAGGTGTTGGCATTCCAACTAGGTGATCAGTTAATGGCGTTCTTTTGGGTAGAGCAACTGCCTGCTGTTTCCTTATTTATAAAAGAAAGCGAGTGGTGGTTTGCTGTGTTCTGGTGCCGTTAGGTGTAGTGTGAGGTCCTGAAGAACGGGGTCTCCTAAATCCTGATGCATGGGCAGACTACACGTGGGACCTGGTAGAACCTCTTCTCCAAACCAGAATTAGATCTTGCCGATTTACGGACATAAAGGCATCACCACGGCAGCTCGCAGGTGGAAGGCCCCTTCGCCTGGTCCAGTCGGCTCCCTCTCTGCCCGAGCCTCTGCCAATGACCTCGGGCTCCCTGGCGCCCGTGCAGAATGCCAGCCCGTGTGTGGAGACGTGTGACGTAGGCTTACCCTGCTTTGCGACCAGGCCGTGGGAAACATGGGTGTGGAGTAGATTCCTCCTCGGTGATTTTGTCCAGAAGTAGTAGTGGTTTCCTGGGCTTGTCTTGCCGACAGTGCGGCATCGAGTGCGGTAGAGTTCTGCCAGGAAGCCGGAGATCACTGCCGCACCGGTGAGCTTCCTCCAGGCTCCGCCGGCCGTGCGGGTGTCCTCCGGATGTGCCGTGCTTCCGGACAGCTGTTGACGCCGTCTGTCCCACCATCACTGACTCTAATGTGATTACTTTTCTTTAAAGCTCCACTTTATTTCCAATTACTTGGCTGCATTCCATAATGAATTTGAAAACCTCAGTAATGAAGAAAAGTCCATTATAGAAGAAGAAATGTTGCTTGAAGTCAATAGGTAACTTTTTTGTTGTTGTTAATTTATAAAATAGCCGTCTATTTATAGAATATAATTGGGGTGCCGACTTGCAATCATGATTTTAGGAGCTTCTTTATACACATACATTTCTGGGACTTGTACTTTGTCAAAAACTGAGCATGTGGTACCCCTCCAGATTTCAGCACCCAGCAGGTGTGGAGAGCAGGGTCGGTGTACAGGGTCAGGCGCGTGGATGGCGCTCCGCGCTGTGAGCGCCCCCAGGGCTCAGCTGTACGAGGCTGTGCTGCGTGGGCCCCGTACGCTTCTGCCGCCTGATGCTCGTGGGGCGGGGGGCACCATCCAGTGATGTGTTTCTCTAAAAACTGATTACGGATTGTGAGTGTTGGTTCTGAGTCTTGCTTTTAAACTGTTTCTTCAGTAGCTCTCAGAGCAGGGCTGAGAAACTTCCAGATTTCATGAAAGTCTAGACCCCTGTTTATCACACACGCTCATCTCTGTAGTCAAGAGACCTGAGTTACTCCCATTCTTTGGGCTCTCTTAGAAGATTCTTTGGTAAAAATGTTTAAGTGACTTTGGCCCACTTGTCCTGTCCGGCCCACTTACCACAGATCACCTCTTCCTGAAGTGTCCACACCCTTGTTGCTGGGCATGCAGCTACCCTCGCTGTCCCGGGGCTCCCCCTGATACATAGATCTTCCTTCTCTGGTTCTAGAATGGTTGGAGATAGAAAAATGGAGGAGAGCCCCTCAGAAAGGGTAGCCCCAAGGGACGTGTAGTGGGTCAGGGACCACAAGGAAAACAGTCGGGTTTGAGGACACTGAAGCATTCAGTGAAGCCCACAGGCACTGTTGTGAGGGGAGCTTGGGTTCGCAGTGACGGGGGCCATGCTGCGGCTTAGAGAGGGGCACCACCACTCTCTCCTCTGCTCTGTTTCACTGCTTTGGGAGGGCAGGGGTGAGGGCGAGGCGGCATCCTACCTCCTGGGAAAGCCAGCGAGTCATCCAGAGGCCTGCACGTTCCTCCTCTCCCTGCATAACACTTGCTACGGGTTGCTGCTGCCACGCCTCACACGTGTAGCATAGAGTGTTTCTTTCCCAGCATAGCCTGTGCGCTGCCTGTGTGGCCCCCGAGGCCTCCGTGTGAGTCCCGGGACTGTAGCTGGGCGCGTCCACACTGCACGTCCACCTGCCCCCAGCCAGAGGTGGGAGAGGCCAGCTGCGGTGCCCCCACCCTGTTCCCGGTCCCTGTGGAATAGAATCCTGTTGAGTGGGCCAGGGCTGACCGGGTTTGCACCCCGAGGAGTTACAGGGCCCGCCAGCAGGAAATCCCACCCCTGGCCTGTGGCCGGCGCCACACATCTCACGTGCATCTCCTGCTTTTGTAATTACAGGTTTGCCCTTGCGTCCCATTTCTTCTGGGGACTTTGGTCCATTGTGCAGGCCAAGATTTCATCCATTGAATTTGGATACATGGTATGTTCTGGGGGTGGTTTTCTCTTCTATTCCCAGAAAGAAAATTGTTCACCATGTTTGTTACTGCTTCGTGGGGGATCTGCGTTCTTCGCAGAAGGCTACCTATGTCCCTGCACAGTGAGCCCCCTTGGCCTGGCTCCGCGTCTGCCTCTGGAGGTGGCCTCGCTTGCAGGGCAGCAGGCCCACCTTCCCTGCTTCAGAGAGGTGCTGTCTGGCCCTGTGGCTCTGGTGGGGGATGTAGAAATCAGACCCTCGTGGTCCAGCCCTTGACCTCAGTCCCCTCTGACACAAGGGAGCGCAGGTGAAGGAGCGCCCTGAAGCGTTTCCTCCTGCCGTTGTGGCTCCATTCTCCAGCCTGCAGCGCCTCACGTCGAGTGCGCAGCTGGTGCTGACTGAATGAGCCGTCCTGTTTGTTGCAGGCAAGTTCTACAAACCAGGCTGTCATTTTATTCCAACCTTAGGAACTGTCCTTGACATAGATAGTTTTAACTGTGAGTCCAGCCCTCTGCTGCCCCGTAATGAGTGTTGGTGGCATGTCCCAGGGCGGGGGCTCACAAAGTCTGTAGTGAGTGCCTTGCTTTAGGAAGGTGGAGGGAATGACGAGTTCATTTCATCCTCCCAGTCCTGTGTTAGGGTGATTTCTGCTTCCAGGTGGAAGGTTTGGTAACGCATAGATGCTGTTAGGCAAAAGAAGGGGGAATAAGGAATTTTAAAGCAGATTTAGAGCCATGGTCAAATGAAATTGTTACGACAAAGTACACATCAAAAAATATTACCAAAGTAAGGAACAATTTCATAATAATAAAGGGATCAGTTAATCCAGAAGACATTAAAAAAATCCTAAATGTGTAGGGCAGGGGTGAGGGCGAGGCGGCATCCTACCTCCTGTCTTGCTTCAAAAGACATAAAGCAGAACCTGAGAAAACTGAGCAGAGAGGCAGAGCCAGAAACAGCAGCGGGAGGGACAGAGGAGGGGATGGCACTGTCACCCAGCCTGACGTCACTGAATGCCCGCTGCCAAATGTACATCCTTGCCCAGTGAATATGGCACATTCGTCAAGATAGACCATATGCTGGGCATTAGGAAACAGGTCTCAAGTTGAGAAGAATTGAAATACAGAGTATGTTCTCTGACCATGGTGGAATTTAATAGGAAATCAACAGCAACAAAATGTTTAAAATTCTTCAATTATTTAGGAATGAAATAGTACACGTAAATCAACCCTGGATCAAAGAAGAAATGAACTAGACAATTAGAAACTATTTTGAACAAATTATGATGAAAACACAATATATCAGAATTTGTGGGATACAGTTAAAGCAGGGTTTAAAAACTTGTGGCTTTGAAGGTTATACATTTGTATTAGATAAGAAAGTTCTTAAATCAGTGACTGAAGCTTCTACCTTAAGAAGCTAGAGAGAGAAAAACCAACCTAAGCCCAGAATCAATAGAACTAGATAAAAGAGGGGCACCTGGCTGGCTCAGTCAGTGGAACACACGACTCTTGATCTCAGGGTCGTGAGTTCAAGCCCCACGTTGGGCGTGGAGCCTACTTTAAAGAAAAAAAAAAAAAGAAATAAAGCTAAGAGCAGAAATCCTTGAAATAGAAAATGGATGGGAAAAAAAAGAGAAAATCAATGAAACCAAAAATTGGTTCTTTGAAAAGCTCAATACAATTTACAAACTTTTGGCTATATTATGCAAGAAAGAAAGAGAAGACACACATGACCAGTATCAGTACAAGGAGAAGACATCACTCCGGCTCCTGTGGATGTTGTAAGAGAATATTATGAATAATTTTACACCAACAGATTTGACAGCGTGCATGAAATGTCTTGGAAAAGATACAAATGACAAAAACTAACCTAACCAGTGGTCATATGTTATTGAATAAATTGAATTCATACTCAGAAAACCTCCCTGTAGAATACACTGCAGGTCCTGGTGAATATCATCAGACGTTTAAGGAAGAAATGATACCGATTCTGCACACAGTTTTAGAGAATAAAGGGAGGAGGGGACATTTCTTGACTCATTTGATGAAGCATTGTCCTGATGCTGAGAGGAGACAAAGACATTTCAAGAAAACTGCAGAGCAATGCCCTTTGTGAACAGGACAGAAAAAGCATTATCAAAATATTAGCAGAAATTAAATCTGACATCTACAAGAAGATAATATGATCAAGTGGCATTTATCTCTGGAATGCAAGGTTAATTTAACACTTTAAAAACCAGTTAGTGTAGGGACGCCTGGGTGGCTCAGTCGATTAAGTGGCTGCCTTCAGCCTGGGTCACGATCCCAGGGTGCTGGGATCGAGTCCCACATCGGGCTCCTTGCTCAGCAGGGAGCCTGCTTCTCCCTCTCTCTCCCTCTGCTTGTGCTCTCTCTGTCAAATAAATAAAATCTTTAAAAAAACAAACAAACCAGTTAGTGTAATTCAGCATATTAACAGAATGAGGGAGAAAAACCATATTATCTTCTTAGGGAATGAAGGAAAAGCATTTGACAAAATCCAGTACCCATTCATGATCATGATTTAAAACAAACAAAAAAAGCCTCAGCAAAGTAGGAATAGAAGGGTCCTTCCTTAACCAGGCACAAGGCACGTATGAAAACCTATAGCTGGCGTCGTAATTACTGGCGAGAGCTGGAGCGCTCCTGCCCACCGGAGCACCCAGCCAGCATAGTAAGGCTGGGAAAAGAGAGGAAATGCAAAAATACTGGAAAGGAAGAAGAAAGACTGCCTTTTTTATTATAGGTGACGTGATCAAGTACATGAGAAAATATGAAAACCAACAGAAACGCTATTTGAGCTGTGGAGTGAGTTTACGGAGGTCACAGGATACAAGCGCAATACACAATAACCATCTGTGTTCCACGTGGTAGAAACCATTCCAAATGAAATTTCGTTGTATTTACAATGGTATAAAAACATGAAATACTTAGGGATGAGATTTTTAAAATATGTGCATGATCTTCACACTGAAAGCTGTAAAACATGGCTACAATAACCTAAGTAAATGGACAGCAAGACCACGTTTATGGCTTCAGAAGACTCGTATTAAGAGTCTATTCTCCCCAAACTGATTTCCAGAGTCTGTGATCCCAGTCAAAACCCTCACAGGCTTTTTGGCAGAAACAGATATTTCTAAAATGTGAAACTAAAACTAACAAAGTTGGCAGATTGATTCTGCCTGATTTCAAGACGTATCAAGACAGTGTGGTATTGGTGTAAAGATAGACCTCCATCAAACGGAGCAGAGCCCGGTGCCCAGAAACACACACATACAGTCAACTGATACTCAACAGAAGGGCCACGCTAATGCACTGGGGAAGGGCTCAGATTTTCAAAACCGGTGCAGGAACAACTGAAGAGCCATGTGGGAAAAATAATGAACCTTGACCTCCTGCCACACACACACATTAACTAAAACAGGTAACAGACACAAGTGTAAAAGCATCTGGAAAACAAAGGGAGAAAAACTTTGTGACCACAGCAGAGATCTCTTGGGTTACGTGAAGCACTGAGCATAAAAGAGAAAAGATATGGTAAGTTGGGCTTAATCAAAGTGAAAAACTTGTGCTCTTTGAATGACACCGTTAAGAAAATAAAAAGGCAAGCACAGACTTGGAGAAAATGTCACTGATCTCTATCTGACAAGGACTTGTATTTAGGATACATAAAGAGATCGCAATGTAGCAAGAAACCAGACAAGCTACTTTATAAACAGAAGATTTGGACGCGTCACAGAAGATAAAGAAATGGCCAGTAAACGTCTCTTTGTCTGCTTAATGTAATACACGAAATGCAAATGAAACCCCCAGTGAGGTAGCCCGCACACCCCTGATGCTGCCAGCGTTAAGACAGCGACAGGACCAAGTGGGAGCAAGCACACGGAGCCGCTGGCCCTCGCATACGTTGCTGGGGGGGAAGGTAGATGGTCTAACCCGCCTGGAAAACGGTCTGACGGCACATGAAGCGGACGGCCCAGCGACCTACTTTGGTATCGAGCCGAAGAAATGAAAGCCTATTTCCACACCGCGACCGGCACTCAGGTGCTCATCGCAGCTTTATGTTTAATAGCCCCGAACTGGAAACCGCCTGCCTGCCAGTCAGGTGAATGGATATTTGTAGTGCGTTAGATCCGTGTAATAGACAAGTACTTACTCCACAGGAAACAGGAACGAACCCCAGACGCACACTGCAGCGTGCAGGAATCCCAGGAACGTGTGCTGAAACAAGCCAGACGCGGAAGGGGACACACCGGGTGACTCCAATTACGGAAGAGCTCTCTATGGCAATCCGTGGTGGTGGAAATCGGTTCAGAGGCCGCCTGTGGCCAGGCGTCAGGGCGGGGCCCGTGGGAGCTTGAGCGTGCCGGAATGTTCTCCAGCAGGACTGTGGTGCCGGCGCTGCACTCGAGGGACGCATTTGTGAAAACCACCCAACTGTGTGTGTGAAGGGGCTCATTTCTGTGGTATACGAGTTACACCCCGACACTGGGTTTGCAGCAGCCACGCTGTACCCTTCCTGGCGGTCGGCGTCACAGACTGTTCCATTCAGAGTGGGTGCTTCCGAGGTTGTGCTGGTGGTCGGGACTCAGGACCAGGGTCTCTGCCGTCCCTCTCGTGCCCCGTGCAGTCATCCTACTGCGGGTGATCCCAGAAAATTGGGGCACCTTCTTTCTTGCACCTCTGCTCTCTACTTGCTGACTCAGCCCCGCGAACCTTCTGCTTTGAGAGAGGAGCCTGTGGCCTTCAGGGTAAACAAGAGGGTGAACCGAGGCAGCGCCGGATACGCAGACGGAAGGCCCGCCCAGGTTGCCGCGCGCAGGGGTGGCCAAGGTGCCTGAGCAAGGTGTCTGGGCTCCTGGACGGCCTGCGGCAGCCGGAGCCACTCTGTCCTGTGTCCGCGGTGGTGGCCGGCCCGCAGGCCTGGGGGGACATGGGCGGCCTTGGGCGGGAGTCCTTGGTGAGGCTGCTTTCTTGTGTCTCCTAGGACTATGCCCAGGCAAGGTTCGATGCCTATTTCGACCAGAAGAGGAAGCTCGGGGTGTGAGTGTGTGAGGCGCCGTCCACTTCATCCCTGGACTGCGTGGGGGCGGCCGGGCCAGCGGGGCCCTCCGCGCTCCGACGGCTGTCCCCACGGCAAGGCTTGGATGGCTCGCTGCCGAACACAGATGTGTATGATACGAAAGACTGTATTAAAACTGAGTAACATTTATATCCTATCTTGTTTACGATTTCACTAGGACTCTGCAATGAGATCGGGAAGCAGAAACATAGTACAATAGCGCAATAGTGCAATCTCAGAATCCTTTGAGTCTAGAGAAGGCATTTTCTATGTGGGGCCTGAAGTTTGCAGTCAGATACGGCAGACGCACGAGTAAACAGTGTTTCTGCGGGTACTTTTTTTCAGTTAATGTTGATTTTTCAAGGACTTGAATTCATGTGCTGGGGAACACTGTGACCAGGCCTTCGGTGGTGACAATGTGTGTCAATGCCGCCGGCTCCTGAGGGCGGCAAGTGAGGAGGGACAGACTGACGTTGCTCTGCGGCCTGACCGACCGCGAGTGCCCGGAAGCTGCTCCCTCACCCTTCTGGTCCACACGGCGGATGCTCGAGGCAGCAGACGCCCATGGCGGGGGGGTGGGCCGTTGTCTCCGTTCGATGAATGTAGCTCCTCCGGACCTGTTGTACGTATTTTGTCCCGCGGACGCATCTGCCCCGTCTGTCTGCGGCCTCTGCCCTGCCCTCCTCCTCCACTGAATGTGCCCTACTAACCCCAGCCTCGGCGGGCAGGCACCTGCGGACACACTCGCCTCCCGCCTGCCCTCCCCCCAGAAAGCAGGCTTTGCCCTGCTCTCCACGGCCTGTTCTCCTCCACCTCTGCTCAGCCCCGGGTTGTGGATTCTGTGACAGGGCTGGCGGCCCTAGGCATCATCCCGCTGCTGCGCCCGCCGCCGGGGCCCTGGTGCGCCCGGTGGGGAGAGGGTGGCCTGGCCTGGGCTCTGGGCCGGTTCCCCCTGCCCTCCCTGCCCATGGTGTCCCTGACGGGGTGGTCCTGGTGGGAAAGAGCAGCCTGTATGTGGAATCTGGGGGCATGGATACGCTAGAGCTGTGAAACCCTTATATATAGTAAATGTCTTTTGGGATAAAGTTTTTTTTTTTACTCTGAACTTTTATTTGAATTGCTTTTTGTGCATACATTTCTGCTACCGGAGATTGTACTATACAAACAATAAAAACATGTAAAACCCTCACTGTCGTCCTTGGTCGTGTCCTAAATCTCGGGCAGGGCTCCTGTTACCTGGTTGTGCCTATGGAGGGCTCCCGGTGGGTCCTCCCAGCTCTCCACCCCCACAGAGACCTCTGGAAGGATATAGAAGAAACTAGGAGCAATGGGATGTGCTGGAGGAAACTGAACGGTCAAGGCAGGAGGGAGATTTTCCACTATTCACCCTTCCAGACGTTTAAGTTTAGCCAGGTGAATGTGTTCTGGGATCCAAGCAATAAAACTGAGCGATAGAGGATACTGCACTCCTGTGTAAGGTCTCCCCCAGAGCGATGCCCCCCCCCCCCCCCCCCCCGCCCCCCCCCCCGCCCCGCCGGCCCCGCCCTCCCTGCGGCATCTGGAGGCCCTGGGGGCCGGGCCCCCCCAGCAGCTGGCCAGATGAGAGCCACAGCGATAGAGACAGGCCACCCGGCTTGCCGTGCCCAGGGCATCTCTGGCCTCAAAGCGGCCTTTGTTCCCGGGGCCTCCTGCCGGAAGAGCCACTTTGCAGCTCCTCAGCCCGAGAAAGGGAGGCCTCTGAGCAGCACTGGCACCACCTCCCAGCCGGCGGTGGGACCCAGGCCGGAGAGACGTGCACAGTGCTCCTCTCCAGCCCGCCAGTCGAAGGATGGCCTCGGGGAGCAGGACTGGTCACCCCGGGAGGGATGGGAGAGACGGCAGCCTCCCCCGAAGGGCCGGCAGGACCCGGAGTCCAGCTCAGTCCTTCTCCTGACCCTCCGGGCCCCAGACAACTCCTGGGCCACCCGGACAGCCTCTGCCCTTTCTGCAAGAGGGTGTGTGTGTGTGTGTGTGTGTGTGGGTGTGTGCCTGTGGGGGGTGTGTGGTGTGTGCGTGTGGTGGTGTGTGGTGTGTGTATGCGCGTGTGTGTGTGTGCATGTGTGTGTTGTGGGTGTGTGTGTGGTGTGTGTGTGTGTTGTGTGTGGTTTGTGTGTGATTGTGGTGTGTGGTGTGTGTGGTGTATGGGTGTGTGGTGTGTGTGGTGTGTGTGTGGTGTGTGTGTGGGGGTGTGTGATGTGCGTGTGTGTGTGGTTGTGTGGTGTGGGTGATGTGCGTGTGTGTGTGGTGTGTGTGGTTGTGTGGTGTGTGTGTGTGTGGTGTGTGTGTGTGATGTGCGTGT
>NW_022589719.1:33495519-33495824 GCF_004348235.1 Phoca vitulina | reverse complement strand
TGTGTGATGTGCGTGTGTGTGTGGTTGTGTGTGTGATGTGCGTGTGTGTGTGTTTATGTGTGTATGGTGTGTGTGTGTGGTGTGTGTGATGTGCGTGTGTGTGTGGTTGTGTGTGTGATGTGCGTGTGTGTGTGTGTGTGGTGTGTGTGGTGTGTGTGTATGGTGTGTGTGGTGTGTGTGTGCGTGTGTGTCCCCACTTGAGCCCCAGGCTCTGGGGTTACTGCAGATGCGCTCATATGGCCTCTCCCCAGCTTCTCAAGGCCCTGGTCAGGACCTGGGGCCTTGAGAAGCTGGGGAGAGGCCAT
>NW_022589719.1:33437650-33495419 GCF_004348235.1 Phoca vitulina | reverse complement strand
GTGTGTATGGTGTGTGTGTGGTGTGTGTGATGTGCGTGTGTGTGGTTGTGTGTGTGATGTGCGTGTGTGTGTGTTTGTGTGTGTGTGTGTGTGTTTATGTGTGTGTGGTGTGTGTGGTGTGTGTGTTTATGTGTGTGTTTATGTGTGTGTGGTGTGTGTGTTTATGTGTGTGTGATGTGTGTGTGTGGTGTGTGTGTGGTGTGTGTGATGTGCGTGTGTGTGTGGTTGTGTGTGTGTTTATGTGTGTGTGATGTGTGTGTATGGTGTGTGTGTGTGGTTGTGTGTGTGATGTGCGTGTGTGTGTGTTTATGTGTGTGTGGTGTGTGTGTTTATGTGTGTGTGATGTGTGTGTATGGGGTGTGTGTGTGGTGTGTGTGATGTGCGTGTGTGTGTGGTTGTGTGTGTGATGTGCGTGTGTGTGTGTGTGTGGTGTGTGTGGTGTGTGTGTATGGTGTGTGTGGTGTGTGTGTGCGTGTGTGTCCCCACTTGAGCCCCAGGCTCTGGGGTTACTGCAGATGCGCTCATATGGCCTCTCCCCAGCTTCTCAAGGCCCCAGGTCCTGACCAGGGCCTCCCACCCCCCTGCACCCTACAACAAGCTCAGCTGCCCGTGACGGCATAAGGAAGGTGGTATAATAGAGCCGGGCACGGAGTCCATGACCCCAGGAGTCTCATGGGCTGAGACCAGTCCATGCCCAGGGCCCAGGCCCTGCCACCCCAGCCTCGCCAGCCCCTGGCACCGCAGACAGGACCGAGACAGAGTTCCTAGTCCATCTTTATTTCTCGTCTCCGCAGGTAAGGGCAGGGCCTGGGCGTGGCCACAGGTGGGCGCTAGTCCTCCTCCGCGAAGGTGAAGGGGCTCAGCTTGTAGCCACTGCCTGAGTAGAACTTGTTCTGGAACTCTACCCTGGGGTGACAGGGGGAGCTGGTGAGGGGCAGGCTCCCCGACCCTCGTGTGGCCGGGGCCAGCCAGGCGGGCCGCTCACCAGTGCAGCCGCAGTGCGTGCAGGAAGGCCGAGAGCCCCTCCATCACCAGCAGGATGGCCACGGTCAGCACGGCGAAGGCGGCGAAGACGGGGACCAGCACCACGGCCGCCACGCCCAACTCACGGCCCATGCGCAGGCCCACACGCATCACCATGGCCCACAGGACCTCCGACAGCTCTGGGGATCGGGGGGCAGCAGTGGAGGCCAGGGCCCAGGGGGTGCCCACCCGGCCCCCGGGGCAGCCTGAAGCCCCCCCCCCGGCCCCGCGGGGCCACTGGGGCACCTCCTCCAACATCCTCACTTTACAGAGGGCATGCTGAGGCCCAGCGCAGTGACCCGCCCAGGCCACCCGGCCAGCAGCTCGAGTGTCCGCAGCAGCCAGGGCCTGACCCCCGGCCAGCCCGCCCGCCGGCGGCCAGCTCACTCACGGGCATGGGCCAAGCTCAGGGCCCAGAGACGCAGGTAGGAGGCCGTGTTGGAGATGCAGCCCAGGCAGAACTCGATGGTGTGGATGGCCTGGTGCATGAGCACCTCGGACAGGACAAACTGGGGGGTGGGGGGCGGTGAGGGGCAAGCCGGGCTGGCAGCCACCCCCCCACACACACACACACTCAGGAAGACCACACCCACCTCGGCCTCCTCTCCATTCCCTGGGCACCCCGCCTTCTCCTCCTCAGAGCCCCAGCCAGCCATGGAGGCGTCGGAGTCGTCCAGAATCCCGGACTTGTCCTCTTCCTGGGGGTGGGGGGCAGGCCGCATCAGCAGGCCCCCAGCACTCAGGAGGCCGAGGGGCGGCGAGGGTGGGGCCGAACCTGCCATCACCCCACATGCCCCCCTCCCCACCCCGAGCCTCTACCGGCTGGCGGCCAGTGGGCCTCAGTGAGCGACGGTGGCGCCAGCGCAGGAACAGGGGTGTGCCGAGCAGCAGGACGGGCACGGTGGCCAGGGCCAGGACCACCAGTGCGGACTGCACCACCTCCTGCGGGGGGGGGGGCCTCCAGTGAGCCTCTGCGAGCCACGCGCCCGGCTCAGGGCCCCCGGAGCCCGCAGCCCATTCCGCCTCCCCCAGGGCCCCTCGCTAAGCCAGGGTCCTGGGGGAGGAGCTGCCAGCCCCCAGGGCGCCACTCCCAAGGGGGGCTTCCCGCCGTCCCTCCACCTCCCTGGCTCACAGCCTCGGGCCTGCATCCCCGCTTCGCAGATGAGGATCCTGCCGCTCAGGTGAGGTGCCCGCCCCGGCCTACCTGCCCGGGGAAGAGGGGCTGGTTGGTGGGGCTGTGGGAGAAGAGGAACATGTTGATGAAGTGGATGAGGATGCTGGGGGCTGTCGCAGCGCCGGCGGCTGAGACCCGCAACCACTTGTAGATGACCAGGAAGACGAGGTAGCCGAAGAGCCCCAGCAGGAAGATCAGCTCGGGCAGCGTCTCCAGGAGCAGCCGGTGCCACTGGCCAAAGTGCCTGGGGGGGGGGCGGTCACCAGGTCAGCCACCGGGCCGCCCTGGCCCCGCCTGGCCCGGTGCCCCCACCCTCCCCGGGAGCCCAGGCCCTCACACGTGGTTGAAGACTCCCAGGACCACCCCGAAGGTCATGTGGGTGACCCCGAGGATGATGGACATCTTCATCTTGAAGGAGTTGAGGAAGCTCAGGTGGTTAACGGCCAGGCTCCAGACCTGGGGTGGCAGGAGGGACGGGTGTCATGCAGGGGCCTCCCTGCCCACGTCCCTCTCGGCAGCCCCTCTGCCCCCGGCGGGGTCCGCTGCGGGGCGGCAGAAGGGAACGGTGGAGTGCCCACACAGGCCAGGCAACCGGGGCCCAAACCCCAGCTCCTCCCCACCAGCTGCCCCTGCCCCTGTGACCTCCTGTGCCTCTGCGTCCTCGTCGGTGAAACGGGAGCAGCGCTAACGTGGACCTCGCGGCACAACCACCAGGACGGTACCACGTCCTGGCGCACGGACAGGACACAACAGTGCCCAGCCCGGCGGGCTCCGAGCAAGCCACGCTGCCCTCGCCGCCACGCGCTCCTCTCTGCTCTGAAGGGGCTGCTGCAAGGTGGGCCCCTCGTCCTTGCAGACCCCGCACCTCCCGCACCCACCACCAGGCCAGGCCCTCGGGAGGGGCTCGCAGATGTGGCGGAAGGAGGGCGAGGGTGCGGGCTAGCATCAGGGTCGAGGCTGGGTCAGGGTTAGCGCAGGAGCCCCGGCCCGGCCCTCCCACCTGCCCGCGCCCCCCCACAGCAAGTGGCCGGGACTCACGGGGTCAATGCCGAAGGGGTAGGGTCCCAGGAAGACACCGCTGACTGCGGGGTCCAGGGTGAGCAGCGGGTGCTCGGCCAGGAACGCGTCGCTGTGGCAACAAGGGCGGGCGGTCAGGGGCTGCCGGGGGCCGCGGGGACCGTGGGGGCTGCGGGGGCCGCGGCCGGGCCTCACCTCCAGCCGGACTGGGTGGCCATGGCCGCCACGCTCCAGCCCGAGGGGAAGATGGTGGTGGCGCGGCTGAAGCACTCATTGTAGATGAAGCCGGTGTAGACGGAGAACAGCCCCATGAGCAGCAGCAGGTAGCGGCCACTGAAGAAGGTCCGCCAGATCTAGGGGCGGGGGGCGCCATGAGGGGTGGCCCCGGCCCTCCCCCCCCACCCCGCGCCCCGCCCCCCCTCACCTCGTTCTGCGCCGCCTTCACGGCCGGCCGGTTCTCGGCGAGCACCATGGCCAGGGCGAAGAGGAACATGAGCAGCCCGTGGCCCACGTCCCCGAACATCACGGCGAAGAGGAAGGGGAAGGTGATGATGGTGTAGGGCGCTGCGGGCAGAGGGGCCAGGCGGTCAGGGGCACGTGCGCAGCTGGGACCCGGGGAAACGTGGAGGGAGTGCTGGCGAGGCAGGGACGCCAGACCGCGTGTCCTGGCTGTGTGACCACGGGCTAGTGACTCAGCCTCTCTGAACCTCGGTTTCCCCATCTGTACACCGGAGGCAGCAGCACTCCGACTTCGCAGGGCTCGGTCTGCGAGTCTATCCAGGGGCGGGATTGGCGGGCCGCAGCACTCGGTGCAAACCAGCTCCCGCCGGGGTTATTGCCAGAGCCGTAAGCAGAAGCTCAGAAAGGACCGAGAGCCCGTGGCCATCCTGACGGGCACGTGGCAAGTCCCAGAAAGCCGAGCTGGTCACGTCACCTCTGAGGTCTCGCTTTCCCTTCAGTAAAATGGGCCAAATCCCTAACGGGAGTTACAGGACTGAAGTGCGCGTCCCTGTTCCGAGCTGAGTCGTGTCCCTCCCGAGAAGAGGAGCTGGAGTCCTAGCCCCTCAGAAGGCGACCCGAATGTGGAGGCGGGATCTTCACAGATGTGAAGGTCCCCAGACCCATTCAGTGGGAGGCCACCGCCATTTCAGCAGGAAGCTGGCCGTCTCCCGGCCCAGAGCAGAGGCCCCCCTGGAGCCGTCTCCCCTGAAGGAAGCACCTGACGCCGGGATCTCGGACTTCCGGCCTCCGGACCAGGAGACGAGAGACACCTGGAAGGGCCCCCATCTGTGGTGCTTTGTTACAGCAGCCCGAGCCGCCTCCTACCTCCCAGGGTGAACGCCCCGAGGCCTGGTGGCTGATCATCAGCCCCACAAACCGTGGCTATCTGGTGATCAGGCTTGTTCTAACTGGACGGGCCTCTGCTAACACAGAGGAACCACGAGCATGTGACACGGGATGCGGGCCCCAGCTCAAGCTCCGCGACGCAGATCCTGCAGGGATGGCAGGCCCCAAAGGACTGCACGTGACCCCGGTCATCGTTCACTCGGCCTCACGGTCCATCCTCGTGTCCTGCCTATACCGCGCTGGGGGGCCGTGCGCCCTGCCTCTAGCCCACCAGCTCATGCCGGACCCTTCCCTGGCCTATGACTCCGAAAATGGGCCCCACCACGGCTCACCTCCCACACCCATTCTCTGGGCTGAGACCCACTGCGGTCCCCACCCAGTGACACGGGGAGCGTGCTGGGCCACTGACCACACTGCAGCAGCCTGGAGGCAGCAGAACTGGGCAGGTGACAGGCAGATGCCACGGCCCCCTGCCTGCCCCCCAACTCCCCACCCCTCAGCTGCTTCCCTACTGGTTTCTCCCAGCAGCACCTCTCTTCATAGGCCACTTGCGCCAGACTCCCCCCCTCAGGGCCCGCTTCTGGGAGAACCCGACAGCACCCAAGTCAAACTTCTTAAACACACAGTGGGGCCGGACGAAGCAGCTCGGCAGGCTGACTGTGGCCTCGGGGACTGCTGATCTGCAATCTGTCAGCCTTCTCAGCCTGCTCTGAGGGCCGAACTCTTATTCCCATTTTATAGATGTGGAAACGGAGGCTCAGAGAAACTTAAGAAATGGGCCAGGGTAAGCGAGTCAGACCTCAAACTTGAGCCCTTCATGCTGCAAAGCCTGTTCTTTGCACCACCTTGTGCTGGATCCCTTGCAAGCTTGACTGGGCGGGGGGGCAGTTGCTGGGGGTAAACATAAAGCTTGCACGATGCCTCCCCCTGCTCCCCAACATGATGGGAGTGTGCTTCTCATCTTAAGGGGGCAGGACAGGCCCAGTGTGGAGATGCCGCCCTCCCGGGCTGGGGGCTCCCCGGCTCTCACCCGGGTTGACCTCCTGGTAGCGGCCCACGCCGTAGGCGTCCACGATGCCTTGGAAGCTGGCCGTGAAGCGGTTGGTACGGATGAGTGTGGGGGGCATGTCCCGGCAGGGGATGCGGTGAACCACGGCGCTCACACCCGCCTCACTCTGGGGCACCCGAGGGGCAGACAGACACATGAGACTGACGGCGGGAGGCCTTCAGGGACCCTCTGACACCCCCCAGCCAGACCCAGCTGGAGATGTGGGGCTCACCGCGCAGGCACCCGGGAGATCTGGGACAGCCCCTCCCCTCTCCCCTCTCTGTGAAATAGGACCAGCAGCCCCACCTGCCCCAATTCAGGGTGACTCAGGGAGAGCCCGAGATCAGCTGGACCAGAATTCGCTTGGGAAACAGGAGGATGCTGCTTATCCAGGTGGCCCAGGAGAGGGAGGCCCCTTGCCACGTGTGAGCACCTACTAGGGGTGTGCAGCCTGCCGGTAGGCACGCTATGCGACCCCTAGAGGGCCATCACACCCATTTCACAGATGAGTAGCCTGAGGCTCCCTCCAGTGGCTCAAGATCTCGGGGGCCAGTGCCTGTTGAGCCGGCCTCCCGGGTGCTCTGGCCCCTCCCCGGGCTTCCGACAGCAGGAGCGGGAGGGCTTGGGCCAGGTCCTCAGGGCAGACTCCCTGAAGGACGGGGAGCCCGGGAACAGGCAGCGTGCTGGGAGAAGGGGAGTGCGGGAGGGCCCCCTCCAGCCCCCCCCCCCGCACTCACCGAGCTGCCCTGCAGCACCTGCTGAAGGGTGGGCAGGTCGCTGGAGGCGCACCAGCCCTCGGCGATGAGGCACTTGTGCGTGGCACTCACGCTGCACTGGTTGAGCACCAGGTACACCGCCTTCATCTTGCGGATCTGCACCTGCCAGGGCGGCAGCAGCTGCTGCACCCGGCCCAGCACCTGGCTCAGGAAGCGCTCCGTCTCCCCCAGGACCTGAGGCCAGAGCCGGGGGTGAGCGAGGGCGGGGTGCGGCCAGGGGCCGGCGGGGCGTCCAGCAGGGGCCGCGAGCGGGCGCCCACCTCCTGCAGCTCGAGGCTCTGTTGCTGCAGCTGCTGCAGGGCCCCGAGGCGGCCCTCCTCCTGCTCCACGAACGGGAACACGTGGCAGTGGAAGCTGGCGGGGGAGGGGGCGGCATGAGTGGGGGGCGGGCAGGGGGCCCTGGTTGTGCAGGGCGGCGGATGGGCCGGGGGGGGGGGGCACCAGGGTCATCACCAGTCCGTGATCTTGCGGATCTTCTGCCCAATCTGCTCGCCCCAGTAGGAGATGACGAAGGTCATCCATGTGGCAGGCTCACCCTGCGGGAGGGGGCCCGCTTTACCGGGAGGCCCGCCGCCCCCCGCCGCCGCCGCCCCCCGCCCGGGCCTCCCTGGCCCTCACCGTCACCGGGTCCTCCAGCTGCTGCTCCGTCTCCCTGAAGCTGGCGATGAGGAAGCCCCGGCAGGCCCTCCAGAGCAGGCGCTCCAGGGCGGCGGCCTTGGTGGGCTTCACAGCCCCTGCCACGAAGCTGCGGGGCCCGGCCACCCTGCTCAGGACGGCCAAGCAGGCACACCCGCCCTGCTCCCCGGGAGGAGGCCGGGCCAGAAGAGGGGAAACTCCCACGAGCGAGGGAGATTCTGGGCCTGAAGGAGGAGGCTGGGGGCAGTCTGAGAGTGGAGGAGGAGAGCACTGGACGAGGAGTCCGACAGGAAAGAGCTTGAAGCGCCCCTTACTTACTTGACTCTCAGGTCCTGGTGGGACCCCCCCGGGGGCTGGAGCAGGGGGCTTCTTTCCAAGAGCCCATCCGTGGGGGCGGCTGCCAACTGCGAGCCAAGAGGCACCGTGAGCCCCGCGTGCCCACGTGGGGGCCTGGCACCCCCTGCCCTCCCATCCCAGGGCTGGCGCTGACCGGGAGGTGGTGGCCCTGGCCCAGCACGGCGGAATGCAGCTGCAGCTGGTGCAGCTGGGCCCGCAAGGACTGCTGGTTGCCCCGCACGTCCCGGAGCTCCCGGGCCAGGCGATCCGTCTCCTCCTGGATGCGCAGCAGGTCACGGGGTGGGGGTGCCAGCAGTCTCCCCTCGGGTGGGGGTAGCACCAGCCCAGCCCGCCGCACCTCCTCTTGCAGGAACGCTGGGTGCAGAGCAATGGGCGTCAGGGGAGGCCATTCGGGGGCCCGCACCAGCTCATGGCCGCTGTTGGCCAAGGCCCACCTAATGTCTAGGGGGTCCCAAACACTGCCCCAAACTCACCTGGCTGCTGAGTCCAAGACCCCCAGAAAAACCCCAGGCCAAACCTCTAGCCCCAAAGGTCCGCTCTCCTCCTCGTGAGCTCTCCCTCCCTGCTCTCCCTTGGCCACTGCCCCGCTCAGGGCCTGGGTCCCACAGTGGTGTTCCAGGCAGGCTGGCCAGAGCACTGGGGGGCCTGGGACAAGAGCGTGCACGGAGGCGCACATACCACCTGCCTGATGACTTAAAAGCTATCCGTCAAGCTAACCAACCATTAAACGAATATGCTCTATTCTCCCCTCTCATAGGCTCCTCCTGGGAGGGGCTGCCAGAGTGCAGGGCAAGGGCCCCTCTTGCCTGGGTTGAAGAAGCGGCTCCTTGGGCCACCTGACCCTGGATACCGGCCTCTGCCCACCCCAGTCCATCTGTAGCAGAGAAAGCTCTGTCCATGCCTCTCCCCTGCTTAGAAACCACAGTGCTTCCCAGCATCCACTGGATGAATTCCTAGGTCCTCATGCAATATTTGAGGCCTCTTCCAAGTGAGCCCCATTCTCAAGGGCACCCCACGGACCCCAGCTGCCCTGTCCTGGCTCTGCAGGGCCTGGCCTGGACCTCCCTTCTGTCTTCCAGCTGGGGGGCCAGGACTCTTCCTTTCAGGCCAAGCTCGACTGGCACCTCCTCCAGGAAGCCTGCCTGGGATGTGGGCCTGAGGCCAACTCACTGAAGGTTTTCTCCAGCTCTTCACAGCGCCGAACATCCCCCACGAAGCGTCTCTGGAAGGCACTCACCGAGGCATTGAGCTGTGGTTGCCGCACAGAGGGGTCAGATTTCTGGGGAGGGGGCCAGGGAGGTCCCACCCAGGGGCCCGGGCTTGGCTCTCTGCGGGCCATAGCTGCCTCCCCCCAGAAAGGTGCCGAACATGCCCTGAACCTCCAGACGCCCAGCTGGAGACAGACCAGGCTTTGCGTGCTCTGGGGAGGGTGCGACAGGGCCCCGGAGGCAAGGTGGCCTCGGCCGGAAGGCTGGCCTTTCAGAGAGCCGCGTACCCGGGGCAGGGGCTGCCGGCATTCGAGCAAGGGCCACTCTGGGGAGGAGGTGGTATATCATGCAGGGGGCGTCAGGACGAGCCCCCTCCCGCGCCTGGCCGGCCCCACTCACGTCTCTGAACTCCGCGAGACCCAGCTCGCCAAGCTGGCTCACGCAGGTGTAGGCAGCAGGTGTGGGCAGGAAGAACTGGACCAGCGCCACCTCCTCACCCCGGAACATGGAGCCCATGGTCCTGCGGGCCGGGCCGGGGCGGAAGGCTCATCAGGGCGGGCCAGACAGCTCCCCATCGACTAGGAATTCTGGCCACCTCGGCTCACGTGATCCATGGAAGGTCCTGCTACCAACCCCGTCTGACAGATGGGGAAACTGAGGCCCGGGAAGGCTCGAAGGGGTGCTGAGGTCACACACGAAGTAAGCGGTGCAGCTGGGAGTGGAGCCCGCCCTGGCTGACCTCACGGCCTGACCCCCCCCCCCCCGCCAAGCTCTTTCCCGGCTGCCTCTGCCCCGTCCCAGGCACCCACCCCGAGCCCTGGTGGCCGCTGGCTCTTCTCCCACGTGCCCTCTGCTCCCACTGTCTCTCCTCTGTGACCTGCCCTCACCCTAGATCCTACTCATCCTTGGGGCCCCAGGCCAAGGGTCGCCTCCAGCCGCCGGCCTCTTAACTGCCACAGCCCTCGGCTGGCCATGAACCCTTGTCCTTCTACACCAAGGAGTGTCCATCCATGACAACAGACAGCCGGGGCTGAGGTTGGGGCTGTCCCTGCCCCGCCCCCCGGCAGCTGGAGCCCCCTCCCTCCCTGAGGTGTCTGTGTGTGCTGAGGGGGTGGGAGCCTCATTGAGGGCAGAGAGGCCTGAGGGCGGGGGAACCTCCCACCGAGGCCTGGACCGCTTGGCGACCAATGGCCAAATAGGGGCGGAAACAGCCTTCCAGGTGTCGAAACCCACGAAAGCGAAACTGTGGAAGCTGACATGGGCAGGATGGCCTGGCGGGGCCCTGCCCAGACGCCGCGGGGGGAAGCCCTGCAGATGCCCCAGCCATGAGCCAGGACTCCACAGCCGCTGCTCTTGGGGCCTGGGGCCAGCCACTTCCCCTCTGTGGGACTCAGTTTCCTTAGCTCTCAAAGTGTCAGGGAAGGGGACGGGCACGGGTGAGGTCCCCAACTGAGGGTGATCATTTGGCGCCAAAGTGCCCCGCCTGCTGTCTGGGCCAGCGGGGCCCTGCCCAGCTGGTCACTTCCTCCCCTGGGCCTGGTTTCCTTCAGTCTAAATAGGGACTGCAGCCCCGGCCCCAGCCTGGAAGAGGAGAGAAGGCAGAGAGGGAGCCGGAGACCGCAGCAGTACTGGGCCCCGGACAGGGAAGGGTGGGCAGGAGGAGCTAGGTTCCATCCCCAGAGGGCCAGGGACCAGGGTCCAGAGTGTGGCTCAAGCTGTGACTGGCTGTGTGTCCTCGGGGGAGTCTCTCACCTTCTCTGGGCCTCTACTTCCTCTTTGGGTAAATGGGACTTGCCACCCCCAGGAGAGACAGGACCTGAGTGAGACGACAAAAATAGAGCCTCCACGTAACCCTTCACCCATGCTACCTCACTGAAACCTAACAGCAATCCTGGGGAAAGAGGACCCTGTACCCTTGTTTTACAGAGTTTCAACGGACGGGTCAGTGCATCTGGAGAGGTGAGGTCTGGGATCAGGTGGTCAGCCGGTGGCCAAGTCAGGCCGGAGGCGGGTCTGGAAGTGCCAGTGCACAGTACGGGCTCAGGGGAGGGCTGTTCTCTGCCCAGGGCACCCTGAAAGGCTGGGCTGCACAGATGAGGGGGTTGTAGAGAACGAGGTCTGGGGACCCAGGGGGTGCCGCAGCCCCAGGCTGTGGCGAATCCAGCCTGGTACCCCTCACTCACAGGGCCTTGGCCTAGGGCAAGTCCCTTGGGCGGGAATACCCTTGGGTGGGGTGGGTGGGGTGTGGAGGGACCTGGTCAGACCCCTCCCCCACATGTGAGGACTCCACTGGCTCACCCCTTACCCCCCCTCCTCCCTGGCCCCTACCCAAGCCAGGGGCCACCCCACTCCTTTTAATGGAGCAAATGAAGTTTCCTCAGTCCTGTGGCCTTCAGAGTCCAAGACTGCAGCCCCCTCCTCACTCTATCCCCCCCCCTCCTCCTTCAGGAACCCACCAGATCTCTCCTCTGAGCCCCTAATCCATGATGATGAGAGCTGAGCTGGAGGAGACGGCCTGCTGCTTCCCCTATTCCAGACTGGTAGGCTCTAGAGTTAGAGTGACCCCACTTGCCTCTAGCTCTGCCTCTTCCTAGTTGGGTGGGCCTCAATTTCCTCATCTGTAGAATGGGTCCCTCCCTCCGAGGAAGATGCCACAGAGAAAGCCCTGAGCGCCACCAGAGCACTACCGGGATGGGCAGAGTTGGGCCCAGTAGTTAGCGGCTGTTAACTCCCCATCCTCTTCCTCTTCCCTTCCCCCACCTCCTCCTCCTCCTCGTCGCCACTGTGGCCCCCACCAAGGCCCGACACCCGGCGGGCCGGCAGACTTGAGTCGCATGCACTGACCCAGCCGGGCGGGGGTTCCAGGAACCCCTTCCCGGGGCAGGGCGAAGCGAGGGTGGCAGTCGGAGCTGGGGGGCTCTGCAGACCCCGGCTGGGGCACACTCACCCCAGGGTCGGCCGCACGCGCCGCTGCTCGGCTCTGCGCTCGGGGCTCTGCGCTGCCGGCCGCGGCGCCCACGCAACTCACTTTCCCCGGCGGGCGGGGCCGCAAGGGGCGGGACCACGGAAGCCCCGCCCCGCCCCGTCCGGGCCTGGTGGGGAGGGGCACCGGAGTCCCGCGAGCTGCCGGCGGGGAGGCAGGGCTCGGGCGGCGACCCTGCCCGCCCTCGCCTCCTCGCGGGAGGCTGGGGGACCACTGGGGGCGTGGGGCGGGGAGGCCGGGAGACCCGAGCGGAGACACCAAGCAGCGCCGACCGCGCCCGCCTACGTGGCCGGGATGCGGGTGCGGGGAGGCCTCCGGGGCTCGAGGATGGGAACCCCCCCCCCACCTAGAGGGCTCGCTGATGGGACCCCAAAACACTGAGGCTTGGGTCCAAGAGCCGCGTGTCCCCAGCCCGCTTCCCCACCTCTGGGACCCCTTTCCTGAAGCCGCATTTGCACCCGTCCTTACACCTTCCTGCCTCTGACCACCCAGACCTAGGGCCCACCTAGGCTCCAGGCCCAGGGCTCTGTGCTCTTGGGTGGATGCTGCCCCTCTCTGGGCATTTTTCCTCAATGGCACCGGAATACTGAGGGCTGGGCCATGGCTGTGTTGTTCCACTCAGGGCAGGGCACCCAATGGTAGTTGCTGCTCGTCCTGTGGCTGGGGGTGTCCCAGTGACTTTGCTAATGAGCTCCCCGCTTGGTCATGTCCCAGCACCCCTGAACGGAGGTCACGAATGTCCAGCTGCCTGCACTTTGGACAGGCCAGGACCATACCCACTGGGGACAGGAGGGACAGGGGGCCTCTCAGCTCTGGTGATCCTTGAACCTCACATGGCAAGGTCCTCTGAGGGGTAGGGGAGCTGTCGGCAAACAGAGCCCCAGAGCTGGGGGTGGAAACAGTTACAGCCAAGGTCAACATCCTCAGAAAAATGGGGGGACCCAGTTCTGGGGCATCATAGGCCCGTTTCCGGGGGGGGACCCTCAACACAACCAAACTGAGCACCAGTGGGGCCCTCAGGCCAATACTTCCTGGTGCAGGGGAAACCGGAACCCCGCTGTTACAAAACGGCATTAGAAGGACCCTCCTGAATCACGCACAAAGTTTCTGACCAGTCAGAAAAGGAAAGAACCAAGTCAGGAGCTGGACAGTCTGACCCATTTCTAACAGATGTGTTGTGTGTACAAATATAGGCTCCATGACAATGATCTAATGCTGGTTCTATCTGGGAAAAGTGCAGTTAGAGGTGATCTAGGATTGGCAAGCCCGTCTCATTACTGCAGGGCTCCTGCCTCCCACAGCCACTAGGGCTGCAGGGCGCTGGGCACACGGACACTTCCTAGGTTCTGCTCTTCCCTTCGGGTCCTGCCCTTTCTCACCTCTGCGCCTTGTTCCTTAGGCTGTGGGGGCCCAGGCAGGGCCTGACCACTTCAGCACCAGGACGATGGCCCAGGTGTCAGCAGTCACGAACAAAGGGAATGAGCTGGAGAAGGCTAGGGTTCTTTGCTACAGGCCTTCTCAGAGCCTTGAATGTGCTCACATGAAGTGCCTATCCGAGGAAAGAGGGCACTTGGGGCATTTCCCATGCTGACTGGTCCATGGAACAACTCTCCTCTCTTTTCTTTAGACAAAGCATCACGGGAGGTTAGTGTTTTGTAGAGTGCTTTTGGAAACGGTGGAAAAGGAAGGAGGGGCCCAGATCCCTGACCTGAGCTCGTGTTTTCATGGGACACATGCTGTGTGATCCCGAGCAAGTCGCTTCCTTCTCTGAGCTGGTGTGCTCACAGCTGGGGACAGGCTGAAGCCCTTTCACGGTGCCTGGCACCGAGTCCCGGGGGGGCGGCTTTTCGCCGCTCCATCCACACGGGGCTAGCACACGGCCCCAGCACACGGCCCCGCAGAGAACCACACCTCTGCTGGATCGCAAAGCAGAAGTTCCGAGGGCAGCAGCCAAGCCCTGCAGCCAGCTCTGGGGAACTTGGGGCAGAAAGGGGATGTGGCTGGAGATGAGGCAAGGCCAGCTCAGGGGCAGCAGGGCCTGCGTCACCTCCTTGTGACTGCTGCCCTGGAGCAGGCCTCTCCCTGCCCCCAACAAGGACACCCTGACCTTTCTGAGGTTCCCCCACTCGCTGGCCTTCTGCCCGAAGCCTCAGGAGACTCGAGAGCCGTAGGGCCGTAGCTGTGCGTGGCCCTACCCTTTGGACATCCAGGATCGTGGGGACAGCAGACCCGAGACTAAGCCCTGGGGAGCATGCCCAGGAAGAAGTGTGCGCAGCAGGGGGGGGCTGGCGGCCCAGCCATGGCCCCCAGAGTCCCACGGGAAGGCCAGGTCACCTCCGCTAGCTCCCCTGAAGGGCCTGCGAGGGGAGGGACCCACGGGCTGCACCGTCCCGGCCTGAGTCAGGACAGAGGCAGTGCGGGAGGGCAGAGCTTTTTTATTGGGCGGCAGGGGCCGCGGGCCAGCCGGGCGGGGGCGTCAGCGGTAGAGGTAGTCGGCCTGGATGTTGGCGGCGATCTCGGCCTCCCACTTGTCCCCGTTGCTGAGCAGCTTCTCCTTGTTGTACAGGAGCTCCTCGTGCGTCTCGGTGGAGAACTCGAAGTTGGGGCCCTGTGGGCGGGTGCAGGTGCGGCCCCGTTAGGCCCCTCCGAAGAGCCTCTGCCCCCGGCCCCTGCCCACCCCAGGCCCGCTCACCTCGACGATGGCGTCCACCGGGCAGGCCTCCTGGCAGAAGCCGCAGTAGATGCACTTGGTCATGTCGATGTCGTAACGGGTGGTCCGGCGGCTGCCATCGGCCCGCGGCTCAGCCTCGATGGTGATGGCCTGGGAGAGGGGTACCGGGCGTCCCTGACTGCTCGTGTCTGCCCCCTCCTGGGGGCTCACCCCAGGGCCCCAGAGCAGACCTGCCACCCGCTCTCAGCCTGATGTGCCCTTCCCACTGCCTCTCCCGAGAGGCCCCCGTCACGCTGCCCTAGCTGCCACTTTTGTTAAGCGCCGGCACCTGCTGCTGGAGCCCAGGTCTCACGGGGGGAGGGCTGTAACGTGCTGTGTTCACTGCAGCACCTGCGGCCCCGGGGGGGGGGGGTCCCCAGGACTTGCTCGACTGCTGGTCATTGTATACTGAACCCTCCCATTTACATCGTTATCCCCCTTTCATGGATGAGACTCAGAGAAGTTGAAGGGCTTCCCAAAGCCACACAGCAAGTGAGGGGCAAAGCCCAGACTCGAGGTAGGTCCTTAACCCTCAGTTTCTGGGTACGGCCTGTGCCAGCAGCGAGAAGGCCTGGGGCCTCCCACGGCCAGAAGAATGTTTAAAGGGGGTTTGCCAAAGGCCCTCATGTGTCCCCAGGAGTGTAATGCCCACGATTCAATGGGACCTTAGGCTGGTAGCCTTGTTTTTTCGCGCCTCAGTTTCCTCTATAAAAATGGGGGAAACAACCTCTACGTCCTGGAGTTGCTATAAAAGTAAGTCATGAGCTGGAACAGTGCCTGGTCCATGCCCGGTGCTCATGGCCTTCCTGTGCTCCAGGATCAGAGACATCAAGGCCGCGGCCCATGGCCTGCAGCAGCCGCTGGGAGGGGGCGCTCACTGTGTGGACGGTGACCGACCACAGTGCCTGGCGCTCCGGCTGGGCCTGCCCATGGGTCTGCCTGAGAGCCTCAACTGCATCTTTCCTTTCTTTTCTTTTGTTTTAAAGATTTATTTATTTGAGAGAGAGACGGAGTGCGTGCAGGGGACAGGGGGGAGGGGCAGAGGGACAGAGAGAATCCAAGCAGACTCCGCACTCAGCGCAGAGCCCGATGTGGGACTTGATCTCATGATCCTGAGATCATGACCTGAGCCGAAACCAAGAGTCGGCCGCTTAACTAAGCCACCCGGGCGCCCCAACTGGATGTGTTCCTACGCTAACGGGTCCTGACTCCGGGGGGGGTCCGTGTAGGGCCCTCCAACAGAACTAATGCTGGGGGCTCAAAGGAGCAGCACCCGGGGGCAGGGAGGGCCTCAGCTGTGGCACGTGTGTCCTTGGGGCTGGTGACAGGCACACACACAGAGATCCTAAAACTGCTGCTGCGTTCAGGGCAAGACTGGAGCCTTTCAGGTACCACCGTGTGGCTCCCCAGCCCAGGTTTCACGCCACTGACCAGATCCCCGATGGCAGGACCCACAGGTGTCATGTGGCCTGCTCAGGGCTGCAGCCTCCCCCGTGAGTGGCAGGGGTCCGGGGCTCACCTGGGCGGGGCAGACGGCCTCACAAAGCTTACAAGCGATGCAGCGCTCCTCTCCCGACGGGTACCGACGCAGCGCATGCTCTCCCCGAAAGCGAGGGCTCAGTGGGCCCTTCTCGAATGGGTAGTTGATGGTGGCAGGCTCCCGGAACAGGTAGCTCAGGGTCATGCCCAGGCCTGTGGGCAGCAGGTGCACGGTGGGTGGGAGCCCTTCCTCCCTAACAATCTGTGCCCACCCCCCGTCCTGCCAAGCTCCCTTCCCCCAGGGCCCACCTCGGATGAGCTCAGTCCACAGCAGGGTCTGAGCCGCCCTGTCGGTCACCGCCTTCATGTCCATCGAGGGGTCCCGCATGTTCACGAACTCTGCAGGGGAGGTGGGTTTAGAAGGGGCCGTGGCAGGGCCTCTCATGTGCCCATGTCCCCGAGGAATCCAACTCAGGGAGATAGGGCCTCGTCTTCCTTCCAGCTGGGCCCCAAGGGCTTGTTCATTCATCAAACCTTCCGGCCTCAGCAAGCGCCCTTCAGGGCCTGTCTCTGGCTCCGGGCAGTCCTTGCCCACTTCTCCCTGTGTGTGGGCAGCCGTCCGAGCCCAGGAATTGAGGAGGGTGGGAAGGGGCTTGGGCGGTGAGGTCCTGGCAGAGGACGGACACCCGAGCCTCACACCTGGCAGCTCCCTCCCTGTCCCACGCAAGGGAGCTCTGAGCTCAATGTGTGGCCACAGGGAAGGCTCCCCACCCCCTCACTGACAGACCCTGCCCCCATGAATCATATCCAGTCTTGATCATCACACAGAGTAGAAACAGAGGCTCAGAGAGGGGGAGCCTCTGGCAAAGCCAGGACTAGAACCTAGGCCTCCACCCCTGCCTCTGGCAGGTTCATGATCAGGAAAGCCTGAGGGTCAAGGTGCCCCAGGACTCACTGTAGGTCGCTGCCACTGTGCTGCTGTGGAGGCTCCGGCCAGTGGGACGCCCTGGAAGGGGAGGGATTACACTGTGCAGCTGCAGCCTCGTGTCGGGAGACTGGGCTCCCCCCTGCACCCCAGGAAAGGCTCCCTCGGTCCTACCTGCATGTGCAGCCTGGGCCAGGGCCCGAAGCAGTGTTGGGGTAGTCAGGCAGCGCATCTGCAGGCATGAAAAGGGAGGGAGGCACGGGTGGGTCCCAGGCCTGTCCCCATAGGAACTCTGGCACAGCAGGAGCCCGGACCTCAGTGCCGCTGTGTCACCTGGTCTCCGATTTACCCCCATTCCCAACAGAGGCACAGAAGGCCTCCCTGCTCCCAAGAGCGGCACCTCCCAGCCCTGCAAACCTGACCCAGCTCGGCTGGGGATAACAGTTAGGGAGTATCTGTGGACGCTGTGTCCTTTTTTTTTTTTTTTTTTTTTTTAATTTTTAAAAGATTTTATATATTTACTTGACAGAGAGAGAGAGACACAGTGAGAGAGGGAACACAAGCGGGGGAGCGGCAGGCAGAGGGAGAAGCAAACTCCCTGTGGAGCAGGGAGCCCGATGTGGGGCTCGATCCCAGGACCCGGGGATCATGACCTGAGCCAAAGGCAGATGCTTAACGACTGAGCCACCCAGGCGCGGCCCCCCCATCCCGTGTCCCATCTTATCTCACCATCTAAGAAATCTTTAAAATCCATCCCTTCTATCTCTCCCCTCCCCTGTTCATCCTCCCCGGATCTGACCCAAATAACACTGCCAGCAGTCACCAGGATTGAAAGCTCACGGTGTCAGGCACTGTGTTGGGGGTCACACACACTGTCATCCGGTCCTTACAAGGACCCCACGAGAGGCCCAGATGAGAAGCTGAAGCTCAGCCGTGTTAAGTGACTTGCCCAAAGTCACACACACTGGGGGGTGGGGGACCAGTACGTGAACTCAGGCCGGACTCCTTCCCCCCGCTCCCCCCCCCACGCGCGCGAAACCCTTTAAAGGCTTAATAACCCTCGGGACCACATTCCTTTCCCCACCATCAAGGTCCTTCTGGAACGGTCTCCCCACCTGCCAAGTGACCTTGGGCGGGTGAGGTCATCTTGCACGTTTTCTCATCTGTTAAATGGGGGTCATGAGAGCGAAGGGGGTTGTACGTGCCCAGAGCCTGGCATCTAGCCGAAGCTCAAAAAGTGACCCTCCCGTGACAGATGACTTCCCGCGGGCCCCTCTCCTCGGACCGCTGACTCCAGCGCCAGGCGCCCTCTAGCCTGACACCTGCCCGGACCTTCCCCGTGACCTCCGACCCCACGGACGCGGGCGGGGCATGCGCCTTGGCGGTGCCGGCTCCCGGGTCCGCCCGCGGCACGCCGAAGGACACCTGGACCGCCAGCCCTGAGCAGGCCGAGATGAAGCCCGGCCGCAGAGCCGGCGGGGCCGAGGAGAGCACCACACTCACCCCCGACGCCGCACCGCCCAGGCCCGGCTTTTAACAGCTGAGCCCCAACACCTACCTTGAAACGCTCTCGCTCCTTCCCTTGCTGAGCGGCCTGTCCGCCGAGGGGCGGAGCCTACACTCTGAGACGCTGCCATTGGACCGGCTGGTTTCACCTTTTCCTCGCCCATCTTTTACGGTGTGGCTTGATTGGCCAGTGGCGCAGCTGAAGGAGGCGGGATCCAGAGCATCTTTCCTTTGATTGGCTAGGGGAGGGCCGACTCTTGGAGCTGCGCAGGGCGCCGCCATGTTGGATTGGAGAGGCCAATAAGCGAGGACTCCGGCGCCACTGGAGGCGGGACGTCCGGGGCGTGGCTTAGGAAGCAGCTCCGGGTCAGACCTGGCGCCCTGGGCCGGACGAGAGAGGCTGGGTCGCTGCGGGGTATTTGTGATAACGGTGCAGAGAACTGTGGCCGGCGGTGATTCCGCGGGAGCCGTGCCTGCTCGGTGCTAAACCTTTACCCAGAAGCCCTGTGTGGAGGATTATTCTCGCTTTCCTGATGGGGAAACTGAGGCACGGACTAGTTTAGGAACTTTGCGCAAGCGTTAGAGCTGCAAAGTGCGGCCGCCTGAGTCTCACCTCGATGTGTGTGACTCGTGATCCCTGTCCCTCAACAGCCACCAAACTGTTTCCTCCCAGTGGATCGATTGTGTGGCAGAGGGACCCCGGAGGCTGCAGGCACGGAGAAGGCCCATGGGGCCGCCTGTGTGTGGGTGGTGGGCGGAGTAGTGGGAGGTGGTCTTGCAAGGCTTCTTGGATGATGTGATGGCCAAGCTGACTTCGAGGAGGAATAGGACAGGCCAAGGGCAGGCATGCCCAGCGTGTGTGCAGAGGTCCCCTTGAGAAGGACGACAGGCCAGGTGTGGGGACACAGGGCTGTGGAGGAGCCCCCCAAGGACTCGTGGGTCCTGACTTGCGGGCCACAGGGAGCCACTGAAGGGTTCAGGCTGAGGGGTGGCATGGTCCAGTAGCTTTGGGAAGGTCAGTGGTGTACTGAGGTCAGGCCTGTGGGGAAAGGGGAGGTGACAGATGGCCCTGGGCATGGTGACCAGTGTGTGGATTGGCAAGTTCTGCAGCATTATAGGACCATCAGGACTTCCTCAAAGATGGGACTTGGGAGGTGAGAACGGGGTGTTGAGCCGGGGGCCCCAGGGGTTTAGTTTGGTGGCTGAGTGGATGAGGGACCATTCCATGGCATCAGGGCCCAGGAGGATGAGCAGGACAGGGAAGAGGGTGAGTCTGGTGTGGGACATGGTGAGGGGAAGGCACCCAGGGCCAGCCACTGGGGGGACAGGAATGTGCCCAGAACTCCTGAGAGGCCTGAGAGGGGACAGGCTGACCCCACCCAAAGGAGGAGACAGGATGCCTGGAGCTTGGGATCGACAGCTCATTTATTATTGAACTCCAAAATTGAACCCTCCCAGTGATCTCTGGAGGTGCTGCTTGTTATCACCTCCCCTGTACAGATAAGGAAACAAGCTCCGGGAGGGCAGGGAGTTCTGCCCAGGGCCGAGGCCGCTGCAGGCCCACGGTGTGACCTGGACCAGATGCCAGGGCCCCTTCTGCAACCTCCACGGGAAGGGGGGGGTGGCTTAGAGGTGTCCACATCTCCTGGCCTCTCCCAGGACTCGGGTGGCTAGTGTGGGGGCGGGGGAGTGGGTTACCGTGTTGTTTCCCATGCTCCCCTGCCTTGGCCTGTCCTAGTTGGGGGGCAGCTGAGGGAGGAGGAGGCTGAGGGCTCACAGAGAGAAGGCCCAGCGGGGAGGAGGGCAGGCACTGGTCTGGGCTGTGGTCTTTTCCTCCTTGGAGGCACGTCTGCACTGGCCGCAGGTGGCAGGGGCAGCAGACTCACAGGTGTGAGCCAGGCTCAGAGCAGGGTGCAGCTGCAGCTGCGGGCCTCCATGGCCGCCAGCAGCATCCTCAGGTTTCGAGGCGAGTAGGGCGGGTAGCGGAGGGAGTAGATCTTCTCTAGCCCGGGCCGGCGCAGCAGGCAGGCACGGTGGTGGGAGAAGGTGTCGAAGGAGAACTTGCCGTGGTAGCTGCCCATCCCACTGGCACCTGTACGGTGGCATGGGACACGGCAGTCAGCCCCGCGGCGGCCAGCTGGGAGCATGTCGGACACGCCTGGGCTCTGCCAGTCACACACAGTAGGACCTCAGTTTCCCCATCTGTAAAATGGGCTAATCACGAGGCAATGTAGGTAAAGGGCTTAGCTCTGAGCCTGGCACCAGCAACAACTCAGTAAATGTCGGAGACACCAGGTGCTGGGGCAAGATAGGTCAAGAGTGTGGATTCTCGGGGCGCCTGGGTGGCTCAGTTGGTTAAGCAATGCCTTCGGCTCAGGTCATGATCCTGGAGTCCCTGGATCGAGTCCCGCATCGGGCTCCCTGCTCGGCAGGGAGTCTGCTTCTCCCTCTGACCCTCCCCCCTCTCATGTGCTCTCTCTCATTCTCTCTCTCTCTCAAATAAATAAATAAAATCTTTAAAAAAAAAAAAAAAAAAGAGTGTGGATTCTGGAATGACTGCTCAGAATTGAATCCCAGCCCTGAATTAAATCTGTCACCTTGGGCAGTTGACTTCGCCTTGGTCTTCTCTGTGACCTCGGATGACAATGGCACCCACCTCCTAGAGCTGTGGGCTTTGGGTGGGTGTTCAGACCCATGGACACAGTAAGTGCTGTGTAGAGTCCAAAGTGTCTAGGTAGGGAGGCCGTCGAGCACCAGGCTTCGGCACTGCAAGTCCAGGGGACCCACAATGGGCGGAGTTGGGGGTAATGAAGGAGGGCTTCCTGGAGGGAGTGAGGCCTGAGGGATCTAGAGCTGACCAGAGGAAGAGGGTGGGTGGGGGCAAGAGGGACCCAGGCTTGGGGACAACTCAGCCTTGGAGGTGGGTGACCTATGGCGCACAGGGACCTGGCCGGGCCCATTGTGGCTGGGGCAGCAGGGAGGGAGGCAGGGAGAGGAGGTGGGAGCAGGACGCCATGGCCAGACCAGGAAGGGCCAGGCCCCAGGAAGCTGTGAGTCAGGGCCTTGCTCAATCCTGTGGGGAGTAGCAGGATGGGATCTGCCCCCGGACAGACAGCCGCACTTCCCTGGAGTAGAGGGGCCGGGATGGAGACGGGCAGTCAGGTGGGCTAGGTTGGGGCTCCAGGACAGGGGCCAGCAGTGGGACCCAGTCCCGGGGGCCGACATAGCCTCCACGTCTGCTCTCAGCTTGCCATGTACCCCTGTGGCATCGGCTGTCCCCAGGGAGCATCCAGACCCACCCAGACGATTTGCCAGGCCCTGCTGGACCCTGGCTCGGTGCCTAGTGTGGACAGGCGCCAGTCTGGCTCTCCCATGCCGCTAAGGAGGCGACAGGATCAGAGAGGGGCCTGGCTACCCCAGATCACACAGCCATTGGGCTCACTGGGACCAGCCCCGAGGTTTCCTGCCTCGGAGGCCAGGACTTGGCAGCAGTCATGGGGGCTGCTGGGGCCGGGGGTCTCCACTCCCCCGGCTTCCCCCGGGCTGGGAACAGCCCCTGTCTCCCGGGGGGGGGGGGGTGACACACCAAGTGCTGGACTGAGGGGACACAGGAAGGGTTTAAGGGGCAGTTCGTAGCCTCCCCGTGGAGTAAAGGGAGCACGTGAGGCCGCCCCGTGTGAGCTGGTGGGCAGACTCGAAGCCGTGCCTTTGGTGAGAAAATCGGTGATGGCCCAGGGACCGGGACGACAGTGGTGCCAAGAACCCCAAATGGTGTCCCCGTGGGTCCACCTCCATATGTACATGCAGGGACAGGTCTGGAAGGTTTCTGCAGGATGGAGGTGTTGGGGTGCCCTCAGTCCAGGAACAGCAAGAGAAGGCGGGGCTCTGCGGGCACCTACCCACTCCTCCGAAAGGCAGGCTGGCGAGGGTCATGTGCATGAAACCGTCGTTCCCGCAGAAGCCCCCGCTGCTGGTCTGGGCCAGTACTCGCTTGACCACCTGGGGGCGGGGAGGGGAGCCGCTGTGAGGCCTTGTGGCCAGGCAGCAGGAGGCCAACCAGCCGCCCCCGCAGGGCCCTGGGAAGTCTGGCCACCCTGGGAGCTGCAGGGCTGGTGTCGCAGGTGGGGGGTGTGGTCGCGGAGCAGCCTGGCACCGAGCCCCCAAGTCGGGACGTGTTTCCTGAGCAGCTGCTCGAGTGTGGCCCGTGCAGGGTGCTGGGGACACAGACGCAGGGCCAAGAGGGAGGCAGGAAGCCCAGCGGTCGCCTGGGGGCCTGGAGAGTTCAGGGTGAAATGCCAGGTAGTCAGGGAAGCGTCCCAGGGGAGCGATGTGATGCGCCCGCTGCCTCTCAGGGGAAAGGGGGCCCCCCAGGCAGAGTGAAGGGCAGGTGCAGAGACCCAGGTGTGCAGCACAGGGAGGACCTTTAGATCGGGTGATGCAGCCGGATTTGCATTTTAGAAACATGAATGTGGCCCTTGCTTGACTTAAAGACCTTTTCTCTTTAACCTCTAGGTTTATTGGAAGAATGAGAGGGGGAAAAGATTAGTAAACACTCTATATCATTGCCAGAAAACTCGGCTATATTTAGCTATGACATGTGATCCTGAACTAACGGCTTGTCTGCATGGTGGGAAGAGGGAACTGCCCCGTGAGTGGGCTCAGAAATCACGGGGAGGCCAGCAATAACAGCGACAGAAGAGGGAGCAGGAGGGTCGCAGTGTTTCTCGGGGGCAGCCGTGGGTCGTAGGTGTGGCTTTGTGTCCCCCCGGGCCAGTCAGTGCTGGGCATTCAGGAAAGCTTGGAAGTCACGATGTCAGATGGCTCCCTTCCGAAAAACCCGGGTTGCAAAGTTTCTACAGTTAGTATTATCCAGATAGAGCAAGGCTCCTTGGAGGAATGGCTGACTCTAGGGCTGAGCAAGGGCAACACGGGATGAGCCCCGAAGCATCTCGTGGACCCTGAAAGGAAGTGGTTGGAAAACAAAAGGCGGGGGGGTTGCTGAGGGACACAGCAGCTCCCAATGCACAAAGAGGGACAAGCTGAGAAGAACACAAGGTGGTGTTGCATTGTAAGCCGGAGAATAAAGCAGATGCGTACCAGTCCATGCTGATAGAAGTGATTCAGGAGCCAAATCTTTCTTACAGATTCTGGGGGACGTAAGTAGGTGTCCCCCTTCAGCAGGTGGCGCTCAATCACACTCCTTCCACGGAGCCACTTGCTCCCAAAGAAGAGGAAGGTCTCGTGGTGGAGACACCTGGCAGACAGGACCTTGGCCTCACCAGTGATGTGTGGCTCTCAACCCCTGATAGGAGGGCAGAGGCCAGCCCTCGCATCCGTGGTGTTCTTTCATGAGACAAATAGCAGAGCACTGAGGTTGGGGACATGCTGCAAGGGACCTGGTAAGCACCTCCCAAGCTGAGAGGTAGTCACGGACCGGAGGAGCCATGACAACTAAATGCAATGTGGTGCCCTATCTGGGCTCTTGGGGCTGAAAGAAAAGCGTGAAATCCAAGTCAAATTTGGAGTGTCGTTAGCGGTAATGGACCAACCACCATCTCTTAGTTTTGACGAACATAAGGGCCCTTAAATGGGGGAAACTGGTAGCGGGTTATATTGGGACTCCCTGGACTATCTTTGTCTTCTGTAAAGCTAAAATTATTCCAAAATAAAAAGTTTATTAAAAACATACTGCCCAGGCGCCTGGGTGGCTCAGTCAGTTAAGCATCTGCCTTCGGCTCAGGTCATGATCTCAGGGTCCTGGGATCAAGTCCTACATCGAGTCCTGCATGGCGCTCCCTGCTCAGCGGGGAGTCTGCTTCTCCCTCTCCCTCTGCCCCTACCCCTTGCTCATGCTCTCTCTCTCTTCAAATAAATAAATAAAATCTTTTAAGAAAACCACACTGTCCAATCTGCGAGGGATCTCATAACAGCTGGGTGAGAGAGGAGGGTATGTCCTGAGCTGTGGACGCCTGCCCTGTGCCCTTGAGGCTCCCGGGATGCCCCCAGGGGCTGAGCAGGCCAGGGGGCTGGGGTTCAGTGTCCCTGCATGTTCTGGTCCTTCGCTCTCCCCTAGTCATTCCACTCCATTCTGTGTGTGCCTTCTATGAGCCAGGCACCGGAAGGGGACACGTGACCACCAGCCAATGATGAGGAAGACAGAGGGGGGCGCTTATGGAGCAGGGACACTGAACCCTGGAGAAGACCCTGGGGGGAGCTGCCCACTAATGGCCTAAGAGACTGTGGCTTAGGTTGGAGGAGAGGAGGCCCGGCTGCCCCAGGGAGAAATGACAGTGACAGACCCAAGAGTGCCACCATCCAGAATTCCTGTGACTGTTCCAGAAAAGCAGGACCCCAAACCCTCCCTCCAGGGCTCTTCATCCATTCCAGTCCTGGACCCACCTCCCCTTCTGCTGTGACCACCCAACCATCCACTACTGGCCCCTGCCCCCACCTGGGTCCAGCCCCCACTCAGCTCTGCCTGAGTCCCCCCTCCCCACCTGATTGCTGTTGGAGAAGGCATACAGGGCCAGGGGCTTCTCCCGGCGGTTGATGAAGTCGATGGCCTCGTCCAGGCTCCTCACGTTCACGATGGGCAGGATGGGGCCGAAGATCTCCTCCTGCATCACCGGCTCGGTCTCCCGCACGTCCACCAGCACCGTGGGGGCTGCGGGCACAGGGGACGGCTCAGCCCTGGGGCCGGGCGGGGGAGGGGGGGCACGGGCAGGGCTCAGGGGCCTCCTGGGGAAGACAGCGTCCCCGCAGCCCCCGGGAAGGCCGGGGAGGGGTTCTCCAGCCCCGGGGGGGCCGGCCCAGGTGGAGCGGAGCTCAGGGAGGCGGGGGCCCAGGCTGGCCTCGGTGGTCCAGCTCCGGGAGCCTCGGGGCGGGGCGGGGCGACGAGGTGTCGGGGGCGGGGCGACGAGGTGTCGGGGGCGGGGCCCAGGCCCGCGGCCCAGGCGGGACCCGCGTCCTGGAAGGGCCTTGGCAGGGTGGCCACGGCGGCGGCAGGGCGGACTCACCGATGTAGCGGTCGCTCTCGTCGCTCTGGCCGCCGATGACCACGCGGCCACAGCCCAGCAGGCCCCGGAGCCGCCGGAAGTGCTTCTCGCTGATGATGCGGCCCAGGCTCGGGGAGCTCTGGGGGTCCTCGCCGTAGAAGCGGGTGATGGCCCTCTGCAGGGCGGGCAGCAGCCGCTCCTGCGTGTCCGGGCTGCACAGGACGTAGTCGGGGGCCACGCAGGTCTGGCCGCTGTTGAAGTAGCGGAACCAGGCCACGCGGTTGGCCACGGTCTGGGGGTCGCAGTCGTCGTCCACGTAGCAGGGGTTCTTGCCCCCCAGCTCCAGCGTGACTGGTGTCAGGTGCTTGGCGGCGGCAGCCATGACGATCCTGCCCACTCGGGGGCTCCCTGGTCGTGGAAAGAAACCAGGGTGACCCTCAGTCCCCTCAGCCAGGTGGGATGGCCTCAGCCTGGGGGCTGGTACCCCTCTAGTGGGGTTCACTCCCTGGCCTGTCCTCCCTGGAGAGGTGGTGGAATTGGAGGGTGCCAGCCCCCCTGGCCCTCCCCTGCCAGTCTCTGCACCAGGACCTTGCTCACGGCCTCAGCCAGACCAGCCCCAACAATGCAGGGTCTATGTAGGGGTCTGTACCCTGCAGCAAGCCAGGCCCTTGGCTCCCTCTCCTGACCTGCTGTGTTAGAAATCCAGGAACCCCTCGCCCTGCTTCTGATCCCAGGCTCCCCCTACCAGTGACTCTTGCTGGCATGTCACTCTGCACCCCTCCCCACCTCTCCAGTCTTCTCTAGAATTGGCAGAGACTGCTCTGGTCCAAGGCCAGAGTCCAGCTCCAGGGACTGCCATTTAGGTCTCTCTCTCTGACCTAACCTGGCAGCCCCGCCACCCTCCCCACCCACCCTTCCCTCTGCTCCTGACCCTTGGCTCAAGTGGCCACCTACTGGTCTCCATCTCTCCTCTGGGTTGATCTCCAGGGTCTCACAGTACCCCCCCACCCCCCTCCCCGACCTAAAGTCCCCTGACCTCAAGATGTTCCTGCCCATGCCTGGCCCAGGGTCCCTTGTTGCCATTTCTACTGGGATGGCCCTCTCTGGCCACCACTGCCTGGGAGCCTGATGTCCCTGCTTTCACCTCCTCCAGCTTCCCTGCCTTCCCCCCGGCCCACCCCGCTCCAGGCCCACCCACGTTCCATCACCTGTCCACTCCTCCCTCAGGTCCTCCTGTCTTTCAGAAACATCTTGTCTGTGAGGCCCCCCTTGTCTGTTGAATTCTGCTGTGCTTCCCTACCTGAGTCCCTTCCAAGGGCCCCATCATTCCCGTGCTATTTTTCACTCTCTGTCCCCTGTCCCCCCGTTATAATGTGAGCTCCTCTGGGGTGGGAGGCTTTGTCTCCTTAGCCCTCGCTTTATCCAAGGCTTGGACAGTGTCTGGACAGGCCACGTTCTCTCAGAAAACAGTGAGCGAGTGAGTGGATGCTTCCCCAGGCCACAGGCTGTGACAAAGGCTTCCACGAGTTCACATGTCCTCAAGACAGACCTGTGACCGTCATCAGATAAGGACAGGTCTGGAGAGTCAGGAGCTTGTCGCAGCGTCTGCGCAGGCTGCCCAGGTTCCTGGCCCCAGTCATGGGGGGTCAAGACCCAAAGCCCAAGGAGCTGCCGGGTGGGATGGTGGAAGGTGGGCTGCCCCTCCCCATGTCTCCTCCTGCTCCTCCAGCCACTAGGAATCTGTGGGACCAGCTGAGGACTCTGCCCCCTGCTTCCATAGCAGGCTGCCTGTCAGCCAAGCTGAGGGCCCATGGGCCCTGTCCTGAGCTTGTGGCAGGGTCTCGGGGGGAAAAAGGCAGGGACAGCACTCCCCTTGCTCTGATGTGGACAAGGTGCGCAAGGCACGAGGCCAGGGAGCAGGAAGGCTCAGAAGCTGCTGTCTGCCCTGTCTGCTTTCTCTCTCCTCCAGAACCTCAACCAGGTAACACGGCTCCCTGCCTCCCCGGCTCTTTCACCCTTATAGAGACTCCCTCCTGAAGCCAGGTGGTGTCTGGGCCTCATGGGCACGAGCCAGGGAGATAGCAGATGACCTCGGAGAAAACTTCTAAGGGCCTGGGACGAAAATCCAGCCTTCCCCCATCCTGGTCCCTGGGGTGACCCCAGCTGGGTGCCGTGGCTCTTTGTTACCTTGGCCTCCAAGCCCTCATCTGTCCAGCCCTCCACAAGGGCCCTGGGTCAGTCGGGTCATGTCTAAGGTCCTGAGGCCAGTGGGTGGTGTATAAGGTCCCGGGGGCACCTGGCACAAGGGGAGCTCGGCACGGGCAGATGCTGGGATCCATGAGATTGTGACCAGTGGCGGGGCCTCCGGAGGGTCCTAGGGGTCAGGGTTGCTCCCCAGCCTGCTCTAGGAGCATCGAGCAAGCTTGTCCTGGAGCCGGTCTGCTTCCTTCCTGGCTGTCTGTGTGCCTGGGTCCCTGTGGCCTCTCTCAGGGTTGGGGACAAGACCCCTGAGGGGGTGGCTGGGCTCCACCAGCCCCCATGCTGAGCCCCCCAAGCCCCGCCCGCAGTGGGCACCCTGGCCTCACCCGTGAAGAAGATGTAGTCAAACTTGTGCTCCAGCAGCTGCCCGGTCTCCTGGGGCCCTCCCAGCACCACGGCAAAGCAGCTCTGCAAGACGGGGTGGCAGACGGTTCCCTCTGGGACCCCAGCCTGGGGAGCGCAGGGGGCTGCCGCGTGGGTCCGCCCCCCAGTTGCCTGGCCTGACCCACAGTTTCCGGGGCTCTAGATGAACCAGATGGGAGCAAGGTGGGAGCAGGGAGCTGCCCAGTGTCCCAAAAGGCATGAGGTTAGAGCCTGGCTGGGGCTGGCGGGGAGAGGAGGCCAGGGCAGGGTGGTCAGCGCTGACCAGAAGACAGATGGGAGTCCCCGGGGACACACTCCTCAGAGCACAGCTGTGATCACTGCCCCTCTGTTTCACTCAGAGGGGAAGAGTCTGAGGGGGCAGCGACCCTGCCATGGCCGCACAATCCAGACGAGGCAGGATGGAGGTTGGAACTTGGGTCCTGCCCAAGGGGGCCTGCCTGGTCCTGCTGAGCCCAAGGGGGCCTGCCTAGTCCTGCTGAGCCCAAGTGTAGCTGCTCAGCCCACTCCGTGCCCTGCTCACCTGGTCCAGGTATCGGGGCAGCACCTCAGCCAGGATCTTCTCGGTGCTCCTGCTGAACTCCGACGGCTTCAGCACCACGCAGTTCCCTGCAGGGCAGGGCAGGGCAGGGGGAGCGCTGCGAGAGGGGTGGCCCCTCCCATCTCTATTCAGTCCTTACACCTGCAGGGCGGGTGCCTGGCCCACTCTGCTCTCAGGTGAAGAATCTGACAGGACCAAGGCCCCACTGCCCAGGGATGGTGGGCCAGGCAGGAACCAGCTTTTCTTAGTCACTCGTCGCCAGCTCCCCACTCCCTGGCTCTGTGGGCCACCATGAGGCCTGAGGACGGGGACAGCGGGCAGAGGGAAGGTGGAAACTGCTCTCACCTGCAGCGAGGGCGCCCACCAGGGGCACCAAGGTCAAGTTCACGGGGTAGTTCCAGGGGGCAATGATGAGCACCAGGCCGAAGGGCTCCTTCCGGATGAAGGCTGAGTCCAGCTGCGTGGCCTGGGCCCCGGGGCCACCGTGGTGGTGAGTGGTGGGGCCTTGAGACTCCCAGCCCCTCCGCGCCACCCTCCAGCTGGCGAGGCTGCCCGCGTGCCCTCACCCCCCGGGCCAGCTCACCAGATTCTTGGGCACTTTCTCATCCTTCATCCAGGCCCTCAGATTCCTGAGGGCCAAGTCAATCTCGTTCTGGCTGATTCTGATCTCAGACACCTCCGCCTCGAAGGCTGACTGCAGGGGAGAGACAGGGGCAGGGTTCGGGCTGGGGGACCGCGGTCGGCAGGTGGCCTCTCACTTGCTCCTTCATTCATTCACTCCGGGTTCAGTGAGTGCTTCCAGCGCTCAGGAGCCCTTCCTGTGCCGGGAACGCAGCAGTGACCGAGAGCGCGGAGAGCCTGCCCCGCAGAGCTGACATCGTAGGGGGACAGCCGCCGTGATGCTGAGCACATGGACGTGACCAGAGCAACGGAAGTGAAACGGGGAGGGGGAGAGAGACTGCTGGAGTGTGTGCGTGTGTGTGTGTGTGTGCGTGTGCGCGTGCGCGTGGGTGTGTGTCGGGGGGCTGCGCACGAGCACGCGCATGTGAGTGCAGGGGCATGCATCAGTGCGTGAGTGTGCGTCTCTGTGTGCGTGTGTGTGTGTTTGCTTTGCTTTCTACAAGATTATCAGTGCTGGCCTCTGGGATAAGGTGACATCTGAGCAGTGAGGATCGGGAGGGAGGGAGCCGACGGATACCTGGAGGCAGAATATTCCAGACAAAGGGCATAGTGTGTGCAATGGCTCTGAGGTGGGCAAAGGCTTGCTGTGTTCCTGGTTAGCAAGGAGCAGAGCGGGTAAGGTGACGGCACCAGGCGGCAGGGGTGAGGACTGTCGAGGAGAGCACCCTGGTTTCATAAATGGGAAAACAGATGATTCCAGAAACGGCTGACAAGGAAGCCTGGGCCTCACCTGGCTACAGTCCCGGGGCATCATGGTTAAGAGCAGGTTTGGAGACACCGAGAAAGGGAGCAGGCATCCCCAGGAAGCCAAGCCCTCAAGATAAGTCCTTGTAGCCCTACTTTGCTGTCCCCAAGGGATGACCCTGGATGCCATGAGGCATGAGTCTCAAAGTCTATGACTGTTCTGGGGACAGGGCGGACACTTGGCGGGGTGCCTGTGAGTCTGGAGGGTCCCAAGGAAGCTACTGAGGGCCCCTGACTCTGCTGGCCCCGGGGTCTCCATCAGCCCACTGGAAGGGTGGGACCTCACCGGTTGGAAAGGAGCCACGGGCCTGGCCCTGAGGGGGCTGGTGGAACACAGGGGGTGGGCCTGGACACTGTGGCCTTAGTGGCAAGTGCAGAGGACATTTTGTCCTGAGAAGAACCCCCTGGACAGCTGTTCTGGGGCAGGAGTAGTCAAGCATGAGGCCCTTCGGCTGAGGGGGCGGGAGGCTGCCCGCAAGCAAATGCATTGCCATGGCTGCTGCGGGAATTGGGAGGAGCCGAGGCCTCAGGCCTGCGGGTTTGGAGAGAGGCCAATGACGCCCACCTTTCTGAGTGAAACTGAACTCACCCATGGCCTACAAGGCAATACATGGTGTGATCTGCCTCCCTGGACCTCATCTTTTCTACATCTCGGCGTCTCTCACTCCCCTCCAGGTATGCTGGCCTCTTTGCTGCTCCTCAAGCACAAGGGCCTCCTGCCTCAGGGCCTTTGCACATGCTGTGCCCACCGCCATTTCCTCCAGTGTTCTCCCTCCTGCAGGTCTCTGCTCAAATGCCATCTCCTCGGAGAAACTGCCCCTGACTCCCACCTATACAACAGCGCCCTGCCCCAGCTCCTCCCTCTCGCCCCTTTCACACTGGGAATGTCTCTCCATGGCACTTGAAACCATCCAACATGCTATACAATTAGTTCTTTATTGTTTTGTGCCTCTCTCCAGAAGGCCAGCTCCTGGGCACAGGGGCTTTGTTTTACTTTCTGTTGTATCCCCAGAGCCTAGAACGGGAGACCCGGCACATGGTAGGTGCTCAGTAAAACGTTGCTGAGTGGATGAGAAATGCGTGGATGGACGTGCGCAGAGGAGGTGAAGAGGCGGTCAGGGCACAGGGAAGGGGGTGGGGTTTGCCGGGCGCTTAGTCCCCCCTCCAGGAGGAAGCTGCAGCCCCCATCCCGCATGCCCCGCCCCCCCGCCTCCCCAGCCCCCTCAGCCCCGCCCTCCACCCGCCCCGCAGGCCCCAGCCCCGCCCCCCGCCTCCCCAGCCCCGCCCCCCGCCTCCCCAGCCCCGCCCCTCCAGCCCCCTCAGCCCCGCCCACCTTGCGCAGGTCCTGCACCAGCGCCTCCTGCAGAAGCTGCTTGTTGTCCCGCAGGAAGCGGCCCAGGCCCTTGAGCTGCGCCGCCCGGAACTCAGCGGGCCTCGTCCGCCCTGAGCCGAAGGCCTCCCGCAGCCGCCGCAGGGTGTCCGCGAAGGGGTCCATCCTGCGGGGAGGGGGCAGCGTGGGCCGGGGCTCCCCACCTTCATGGGCGTTCTCCCCGCGCCCCTGGCTGTGCCGCTGTGGGCTCACGGACACTTCTACAGGGACCCGCGTGTAACCCCAGAGGGCGGGGCTGCACCCCGTGCACACACGTACACACACACACTCAGTCCCTTCCCCTTGGCCAGTGGGCAGGAGAGCCCTGGAGTCTGAGGTGGGTGCAGGACAGTGCGGGGGGCTTGGGAGCAGCTACTCCGCAAGCAGCCGCGGGACCTCTCTTCTCCCTGCCACACAGACATTAGCCCCGAGCCACGCCCCCATCCCACTCTGGCGCCCCTCCTGGAGATGGGGCAGTCCTCATCCTTGCCAGGCCTGCGCGGAATAACCAGGAAGAGATGATAAGTAGAGGACAGTCCACTAACAGCCACCGTGGCCACCGCTGTGGGACAATCCAGGCACAGAATACAGTGTCTCCTGCCCGTCTCCCGGGGGCACTGCCTGGGGAGGCCCGGCTGGCCCGTGGCGGCTCAGGGGGCCGGGTGACCTGGGCAGTGGCCTCCGCGGCCTATGCCCCGTCAGTGGCCCCAGCGTTGGAAGAGCAGGGAACAGTGGGGGGCGGGGGCTGAGGGGGCAGTGATGCTTCCATGCTGTCAGCAGCCAGGGCAGGAGATCTGGGTGCGGCCCCCACATTCCCCCGGGGCCCCCGCCTGTTTACTTGAAGCTCATCAGAGGAGCAGGGTGACGTACTCGCTTCTTGGCCTGGTGCCAAGGACCCGTGGGGACCCTTTCCTCCTGCCCTCTCAGGCTGCCTTTCCTTCAGGTCTCGGCTTGGTGAACGCCTCCTCTAGGCAGCCCGCCCTGATTATTCCCTCTCACGGGGAGTGGGTTTCATCCTCTCTCCCACTGGCCCCTCTTTGCCTAACTACCTGAGTTAGGTCTTAGTGCCTTGATCTCCTTATCTGGCAGGGGGGTAACAATAGTGCCCACCAGCTGACAAGCCGTTTTTCAAAGATGAGACCATGCTGTCCAGTTCTGAGCGCAGGGCTGGGCATCAGCACGGCCAAGGCTGCCCGTCGTTAAGTGGCTACCCCACAGCCCTCAGAATTCTGGAGTGATCCATGGCCCTGAGAGCTGAGCCTGCTCCAGCCAATCGGATGACCCGGCCCGAAGGGCACTCTGTGCTGGCTGGAGCTCTGGGCATGATGGGGGGCCAGGCTGACCCCACAGGCCTCCTGCTCTGGTCAGGAGAAACAGAGCAGTTGCCTGGGGGCACAAGGCAGGCCCCGTGGGCCCCAGAGAGGGTGCCAGTGTAGCAGAAAGGGGACATTCTCAGAGCCCCTCTGGGCCCCAGCCTTGCCCCAGACCCCACCCTCCTTCTTGGTGGAAGGGGCGCTGGTCAGTGCCGAGGCCCAGGAGCCAAGAGCCCTACCGGCCTCCAGAGCTGCCATCTGGGCTTGTCCCCAGGCTCGGCCTCCTACTGGCCTTATGACCTCAGGCAGGTCACTCATCTCTCTGCCTCAATTTCCTTATCTGTAGAGTGAGGATAATAATAGCACTTGCCATCGTCCCGACAAGTAAATGACATAAGGCCCCCTAAAGTGTTGGCCACTGCGCACATGATACGGGGCTCGAGAAAGGTCAGCTGCGGTTGTGATCACTAAGTACCTAACAAGTGTTTCTTCCTCCCCACCCGCCGCCACTCCTTGTTCTGTCTCCCGGGCACCTCCGGACCCCTGCTGATGGATGTGGAGGGCAAAGCGCACCCACCTCACCTGCCCCCGCAGGGTTCTTTGCCTTTTCATAAGAAATGTCTGCAGAGGGACGCCTGGGTGGCTCAGTCGTTAAGCGTCTGCCTTCAGCTCAGGTCATGATCCCAGGGTCCTGGGATCAAGCCCTGCATCGGGCTCCCTGCTCAGTGGGGAGCCTGCTTCTCCCTCTCCCACTCCCCCTGCTTGTGTTCTCTCTCTCGCTGTGTCTCTCTCTGTCAAATAAATAAAAAAATCTTAAAAAAAAAAAAGAAATGTCTGCAGAACCCACAAAAATGTAAGGTACGTAACTGGAATGGCACACCTCTGGGCGAGGGAGGGGTGGGGAACTCTGTGGGGGTGCAGGCCCGGATAGAACATTCCAGCAGCCTCGCCTAGCAACACTGAGGCCAACTCACCCCATATTGCCCCCCCCAGGTTGGTCACTCTGGACTGAGGGACCAAGGGGTGCCTGTGACGGGATCGGAAGCTGGGCACTGCCCAGGTGTGTCCAGGAGCCCAGGCCACCTCCTGCCTGGGGTCTGGAGGGGGGGTGGCTGGGCCTGTGACCTCACAAAGGATACACAGATGAGGGGCTTCCTGGATGGGCCTGCGCCGGGGTCTTTGAGCCCACCTCCACCCCCCAACCCCGCACCCCGGGGGTACATGTGATACTGTGGAAGCTCGTAAGGATGTTGAGTGACATTTCTTGTGCCTGCATGACTCATTTGACCACCACAACAGCCTGCCTAGGGCACCGTCTTGTCCCCTGCAAGGAGAGGGACACCTCGGCACGGAGAGGGCAAGGAGGTGGCCCAAGACCACCCAGCTTCTCTACACTGGAAACCCGGATGCAGAGGAATCCGGAGGAACAGAGGGCTGCCCACCTCCACTCTTCATGCCCCTACGTGGCAGCCTGACCCTTTGGGAGAGGGGACCCCTTGGGGGCTGGCCTGAACTGCAGATGCAGGGCCCGTGGGCAGGGCCGTGGGGCTGGACTCGGGCAGTGCCCTCGAGGGTGAGAAGACACACTGGTTGTACCCCGCTCTCTGCCTCTGTCTCCTCACTGTTCCCATCAGTCCCCACTCTGCTTCCCCTTGTGGCCTCCTCGGGCTGAGTGCTGAGAGGTCCCAGGGACTGGCGGGCCCAGGGGTCCCCTGCCCGCTAAGGGGGCCCCAGCTTCAACTACCTGCTGCGCTGCATCTATTCCTGACCTTCGGCTCTTGGGTGAGGTGGGTGGGGTGGGAGTTGCTAAGTCAGTTGATGATGACAAGGGACAGGCCTGTTTCCCTTGGTTTGGAGGCCAGGGGAGGACATGCCACATCCCCTCAAGGCCCTGGGCCTGGGAACTCCTCTAATCATCATGAGCAGGTGACCGCATGTGCCCCCCTGGGTCCCTGACATGGCATAGTGCGGGTGTCGCGCGGCGCCCCTGGGGGTGGCTGAGGCCCACACAGGTCGCACGGCGTCAGGGAGGGGGTGAGCAAGCTGGGCACGCAGGTCTGCTGGGAATCTACTGCCCCCACCCCAGCCCTGCACGGTGGCCAGGCCTGCTGATGAGCTCTCCATGGCGCAGGATCCCCCCCCTTCTCCCCACCCAGCCTCCGCACACTCTGTCATTCTCTCTGTCTCGGCTTCCTGAGCTGTCCTGGACGCCTCCTAAGGGAACCCCCCCTTTTTTTTTAAGTAGGCTCCATACCCAGTGTGGAGCCCAATGTGGGGTTTGAACTCACAACCCTGAGATAAGAACTTGAGCTGAGATCAAGAGTTGGATGCTCAACCGACTGAGCCACCCAGGTGCCTCCCTAAGAGCACCCCTTCGGTATGGTGTCAGGGCCCAGTGATCTGGGGTCGAGTCCCAGCAGCCCTGTTTGTGGGCTGGGAGTCCTTGGGCAGGTTGCTCGGCTCCTCTCTGGCTTGCCTTCCCCAGCCGTGAAATGGGGATGGTACCTGAAGCTGCCCCATGGCGCTGCTGGGAGAATTCAGGCGTGCAGTGTTCTGTGCAGGGCCGAGCCCTCTGAGTGCTCTGACGAGCATTATTCAGACAGACTGTGAAGGACAGCTGTGCCAAGGGGGCTCCAGGGAGGAGACCCTGGGGTAGAGCCCGAGGAGACCTTGGCCCAGTGCGGGCACCAGGGAGGCAAGGACATCAACCGGAGACCCATGTGGGGGCAGGGATATGGAGCTGGCCAGGGTGACAGAGATAAACATGGTGCTCTGAGGGTCTGGGGGACCTCAATCAGGCTGCCAGAGGTGGAGGCCACAGGGCCACCTTGATGACCCCACAGGTCCTAATACCCCAGAGTCTCCAATCTGATCTCTCCCTGGAGCCTGAACCTGGCTTTTCATGGGCTCTCCAGAAGCTCTGGCAGAGTCCCCTCCCTACAATGGGGGCTGGGGGAACTGGGGATCAACCCTTGGCCTGTGGGCTGAGCCAACGCCAGCCCCACCCCACAGAGAGCTCCCCTGAAGCCGGCCCAGTCCCTCTGATGATCAGTCCCTCCTCCAGGCAGGGCAGAGTCTGGCTAGTCCCTCCTTCCCGGGCCCCGGCAGAGCCTGCTCCCAAGAATGGGATGTCCCAGAGTCACTGGGTACCCCGGCCCCAGCACCCGGCTCGCCTAGCAGTGCCCAGAAACTGTGTGTTGCCAGATGGATGCTTGCCCCGCACCCCTCCCAGGGACGGGGGTGCATTTCTCCTGGGGCAGCCAGGCCCAGAGCTGGGGTCCCCAGCTCCGGAAAAGATGTGCTGTAGCCTCAGTGAGAGGAAAGTGTTGGCCCAGCTCAGACAAAATGAGGGTGGCTGTCGGCCACCAGACTCAGGAGCCCCCTGAGCCTCTCCTCAGCCCCTCCTTCTCCAGCTCTTAGGTCTAGGCAGAGGGAAGTTCCTTCCTCCTTCCCCTTTCTCCCCAGGCAGGCAGAGGAGCTCGGGGAAGACAAAGCCAGCCTGTGTGTGTGGCCGCCAGGGGCCAGGCCTGCAAGCCTGGTGTCCCCGAGCAAGCCCACCAGCCTGGTCCCAGGCCCTGATGGCCAGCTGCTCTACCCCTGCCTCCCTGGGACAGCATACCTGAGGCCCCGCCAAGCTGCCCTTCCTCCTGGCCGTCCCTGCTCTGCCCCGCTGTCCTGTCGTCAGCAGTGGTTATGAAATGTCTGAGGCTGGGCGGGCCCCTGGGGCGGGGCTGCCCTGGCCTCATGCCAGACCTTGGCTCTGGGCCGGCTGGAAGCTGCAGACAGAGACTTATTACCTCTCTTAAGGGCCTCTCCCACACCACAGAGAAGGAGCCAGGGCCCAGAGAAGGCCAGCACGAGTCCAAGGCCACACAGCAGGACTTCAGGGAGCTCTGAGCTGAGGGGTCCAGACCAAGGTCTCACCAGACCCAGGCCCAGCTGGAGGAGGAGGAGAGCCTGGGGCTGTGGCCCTGGGAATTATGGTGTGGGGTGGGGTCTGGTAGCCTGGAATAGCAGGGAAAGCCCTGCCCCCAGCCCCCAGCCCCCGCCCCCCGCCCCCATGAGCCTCGGTTTTCCGGGTGCAAAATGAAGAGATCAAATCCAAAGATGGCTGGACGCCCACTGACCCCTCTGTTCCCTAGCTCTCCCCGCGTCTGTGTCCATCCATGTCACCTCATCCAGCACCCCTTCTCAGGACAGGTCACCCTGCAACCTGACATTTCACAATGAGAAAACAGAGCCCCGGAGAGGGGACCGGACTTGACCACACAGGGCATGAACGGCAGGGCTGGGACCACACTGGAAGCTTGTCACTCTGGAGCGGAGGGGCCGTGTCCATCCCCAGAGGCCCCCTCCCACCACCTGGGGTAGCGCTCCACCCTCTGCCCTCTAGGTTGCTGTCACGTAAGTGTCACTATGGTGGTTCCTGTGGTCTTCCTCCTCTGGTGCCTGAGCTGTGCCAAGGGGGCCCGTCCTCTGTCTCAGCGCGGCCCCCACCCCAGGCACACCTGTCGGAGCCAGCACAAAGGGGGATGGTTCCCGAGCAGCTGCTGGTGTCAGGCAGGTGATTAGGTTACAGGTGTGGGGCCGGGAGCATCCTTTGTGCCATCGCCCCGTGCCTGCCACCCTGGGCCCGCCACTGCCCCTCTGTCTTGGTGCTCTGGGTGCCTGCCTGGTATCCTGGCCCGGGGCCTCTGGGCCAACCCGGCACCTGGGAGATGCTTCTCACCGCCCTGGCCCTCCCCGCTCCCCCTGCCTACCTGGGGGGCAGGAGAGGTCTCCTGGCCCACAGCTGCTCTGGTTGCCCTGGAGGCTTCAGCCAGCTGGGACAGGGGGAAGGGGCTGCAGAGGCCCCCGTCCTCTGCGTGGGATAGAGCCCCCAGCCGCTGCCTGTCACGTGGCTCAGCATGTGACAGCCCTGCCCTGCTGTCTGGAGCTGAGCCAGGCAAAGGCAGTGGCAGAGCCGGCACCAGGCGGGGCTGGGCTGGGGCTGAGCCTGACAGCCCTTACTCAGGAACCAGGCCCAGAGAGGGGCAGCCACTGGTCTAAGGCTACACAGCAAATCGGGGGCCCAGCTGGGGAGGCACTGGTGGGTGAGATGGGTGTTGCAGGATCCTGAAGGGACCCCTCCTGGCCAAGGATCGCCTTGCAGGGACCGCCAGTGAACTTGTCATGAGCTCGGGAACAGCCCGGGACATCTCCAAAGAGGCCTGGCCTCCTGGCACAGGGGTCCTAACCTGGCCTGGCAGTGAAGCTCCCCCGGTTTGAAGGGGCATTGCCCCTTGGGGAGGAATAGGTACCCTCCCTTCTCTCTGGTTTGGAGGCCTCTATTGATCCTCGAAGGTCCAGGGGCTCCGTGCGTTCTGGACGTTATGTCCCTGTTGTGAGAGCCCAAGATAAATGGGGAGAGGTCTGTGTGGGGTCCCACCAGGACACGCCCTTAGAGCCAGCTCTGATGGGTGACAAGCTCTGCCAAGGACCCAGGTCGGCCAGGTGGGCTTGCACACTGGGGGAGCACAGAGGTTGGAAGAAGGGACACAGAGGCCTCGCTCCCCCACATTTGCCTCAGCCCTGCATGCTGGCAAGTCCTCTGGGTTTTAGTTTGGAGGCTGGGATGAAATGACCTTCATTATGGTCACCTTCGGCCTCCTTCTCCAGGGTAGAGAGGTGGGGGAGGGTGGGCTGGTCTTGGGTCATGGCATCAGGCAGACTCATTAATTCACTCATTCGTTCACTTCCTCCCTCCCTCAGCTCCCTCAGACACCTAGTGAGCCTGGCTCACGGGGCCTCAGACCTGCCCAGGCGCATCTCACCGCCTTGCCTGCTGACAGAGACTCAAAGCAGGCTCCCCTGCCCACCTGCTAAGCGGCCTTGAGCAGGTCGTCGCCCCTCTCGCGGTCTTCTTCGCTTCCCCCCTTGTGGAGCAGGGCTGACTCTGCCTGCCTCACAGGCTGCCACAAAGGAGAAATAGGAGTGCATCTGGAAACATCGGGTACACAGTAGGTGCTCAGTAGGCGTGGATGCCTTTCTGCCCCTTTCCCGCCCTCCTGAGGGACTGGCCACCCTGGCCTTGTCCCCGAGACCCTGCCCCCACCTTCCTTCCTTGTCTCTTGCCTTAGAGGCGAGCCCACCCTGGCTCCCCCCGCCCCCAGCCCTCCCCTCAGAGACCAGCAGGACCCATCCCACGGTGTGCTAAGTAAGCACCGTGCCAGGCGCTCGACGCAAATCCTCATGGAGTCTCAGACACTGTGGTCCTAGCTTGCGGGAGAGACAGCAGGCTCGGAGACATGCAGTGACCGGGGCAGGAACACACAGGAAGAGTGACAGAGGGGGACTCTAGCCCAGCAAGGCCCACAGCATTTCCAGGGTGCCCTGAGCCCTTGCTTAGGAGCGCACAGGGTCACCCTCACTCCCGGGAGCCTCATCTCTCAGCTGAAAGCAGCAGGCTCTGTTTCTTGGGCATTTGCTCTGCCACGCACTGGCCTGGTTCTTGGCACATCTCTGCTTGGGGACCTCCCAACAGCCTGTGGTGATTGTCATCCCCAAGGCTTTTAGTTTAAAAAAAAATGGCGAAGAGTCAACTCCATGCCAGGGGGTTGGCGTCAGGTGAATGAGGAGTGGCGGAGTCATTCCAGTGCGGAGTCTGCTTGGGATTCTCTCTCCCTCTGTCCTTCCTGCTTGTGCTCTTTCTCTCTCTCATATAAATAAATCTTTAAAAAATAATAAAATTAAATTAAAAGTCACCAACAGACCACAGAAGGAGTCCATGTGTAACAAGGACTTTTTTTTTCTAGAGAGAGAGTGTGTGTGTGAGCAAAAGTAGAGGGAGTAGGGAGTGGGAAGGGGGGGAGGGGCAGAGGGAGAGAGAGAATCTCAAGCTGACTCCACACCCGGCTCGGAGCCCCATGTGGGGCTCAATCTCATGACTCTGAGATCATGACCTGAGCCGAAATCAACATTCAGACTCTTTTTTTTTTTTTAAGATTTTATTTATTTATTTGAGAGAGAATGAGATAGAGAGAGAGCATGAGAGGGGGGAGGGTCAGAGGGAGAAGCATGCTCCCCGCTGAGCAGGGACTCGATCCCGGGACTCCAGGATCATGACCTGAGCTGAAGGCAGTCGCCCAACCAACTGAGCCACCCAGGGGCCCAAGAGTCAGACTCTTAACTGACTCAGCCACCCAGGCACCCTGACAAGGACTTTATTTAGTTATGTATTTATTTTAAAGGTTTTTATTTATTTGACAGAGAGCGAGAGAGAGAGAGCACAAGCAGGGGGAGGGTCAGAGGGCAGAGGGAGAAGCAGACTCCTCTCCGAGCAGGGAGCCCGATGCGGGGCTCCATCCCAGGACTGTGGGATCCCGACCTGAGCTGAAGGCAGATGCCCAACCAACTGAACCACCCAGGCGCCCCCTGACAAGGACTTCACTTAAACAATTCTGGGACCTTAACTGTGCAGGAACCTCTTTCATAGGCCTGAACTGGGACCCAGGGGAAGCCTGCACCCTCATGGAAGTCAGCACCCAGCTACAGAACGGCCGGGCAAGAACACGTGTCACACTGGGGGAGGTTCTGGGACACATGGGTGCTGGTATTTTCCTTATGGAGGGCAGTCCACGGGCTCCCTGGAACAACGTGTCTGCTCTCCTGCCACCTTCTCTTTGCTTTCGGGTTGTTTCTTCAAACACACTGCTTGATTTCCTCTTGGGGACCTTCTGGTGGGAGACGGAAAAAATCAGTGACTTCTGAGTCGGCCTGAGACATTGGCTGTTCAGCAAGCCTTGCCCCCTCTTCCCCGGAGCAGAGAAGACCACTTTAGGGACCTTTCCCCTCGGACCACACACACCCACTCAGGGCGTGGAAATGCCCCACACAGTCTGTGAGCTTTTCCCTGCCTCGTGGGCCCATAACGGACGGTCGGCTCTTGGACCACAGCGTAAAGACGCTACATCTCAGAGCTTCCTGGTCCTTTCAGAAGTCACCCACCTTCCCTCTCTGCATTCATAAGACTTTTGTGGGCCTGCCCTCTTCCTGATGTAGGGACAACTAAACCCCCCCCCCCCCGTCCTGTCTCTCTCCATAAGAGCCATCTGGCCTGGGACACCTCCTCTCTCGACCCTTAAGGTGTGCTCTGGTGTCCGGGATGCTTCTGTTCCTCTGGCCCCCCACCACCCTGTTTTTAGCCAGTGGAAGTCCTTTTCCGCTTACTCCTGTTTGGTAGGTGGCGGGGAGGGGGGGGGTCTATGCAAGGTGAGGTGCTGGGGTTTCCCACACTGATGCCAGAGAAGACCGGATACCCAGCTGGGGGGATGCCCTGGGGATGCTGCTCCAGGGAGAGAGGGCCCTTCACCAACCTCTTCCTCCCTGGCTTGTTCTGGGTTCTTGGTCACTGGGGTTGGAGGAGACGTGGCTGCCGGCCCAGGGCACTTGGTCATTTCTTTCCTTAGAGCTCTCAAGAAAAAAAGGGTTTTATAGACCACAGATGCTGGTGTCCACCCAGGCCCAAGATGCTTTTAGAAGGGGCAAGGGCTCATTCTTGGCATCTTCCTCACTCTCCTGCAGAGGCTCCGGACCCCCTGCCTCCTAATCCCTGCTCCACTGAGCTCACTCCCTGAGGCCACACCACCCACCTCAGGCAGCCACGTCTCCTGCTCACCCACTGAATTCTACAGGACTGCATCCTCCTGGGGGCATCACAGGCCCCCACCCCAACCTGCCCCATGACCTCCTGGACTTCCTCATCCCTTCCCACCCCCTGCGCCACCACCACACCCGGGCCTTGGTCATCCCCCAAGGTAATGAACCTCAGTTTTCTGACCACAGCCTCCTGGCCTGCTAGCCTTCCAGCGCCCACTGCATCCCCGCTGTCCTGTCTCTTCTGCCCCTAGAGCTCAGGCCCACCCTCCCTCCCGCAGCTTTTGTAGCTTCTGCTTCTGGGCACCTCGGGCCCGACTCCGCCTGTCTGCTCACCCCACATCTGCACGTGGGTGGTCTGGAGAAAACTGCAGCCCGAAGCCTGGGCAGACTCATGCCCTCCACACCCCCAGCTCCCCGCCTTCCCAGCAACCCTTCTGAGATGGATATTTGTCACCCATTCACTCACCCATCCACTCACATTTATTGAGCACCTACTAAGTGCTGGCACGATCCTCTGCATGAAGGGAACGTGGTGAGCATTTGCCAGGGGTGGGGTGGGGTAGGGTGGGGGAAGAGACCATTAAATCACAGAAAACCAGGAGGGAAAGAGTCAGAGGTGGGGCCTGTACCCCTCATTAGGTGGCTTCTTATCCTGAGAGCTGAGAGTGGGAAGGACAGTCCCTGGCAGGAGCAGCATGGGCAAAGTGGGGCGAGGGAGGGAAACTGGACATTTTTTTAAATTGAGATATAATTGACATATAATATTGTATAAGTTTCAGGTGTACAACATACTGATTTGACACATTTATGTTGCAATGTGACTGCCAAGTAGTGCTCGCTAACACCTGTCACATGGCAGGGTTATCGTCTCCTCTAGCGGGGGGAGTAACGGAGACCTAGGCTCTTAGCAGACTTGCTGTTTATCATACAGTTTGGTTGTCTGTAATCCCTGCACCGTGTCTTCCATCTCCAGGACTCATTTATCTTCCCATTGCCAGTATGTACCCTTGAACAATGCCTCTCCCATGCCCCCACCCCTGGGCCAGGTGGCCAGCATTCCACTCTGGCTTTTGGAGTCAGTTTTGATGCCATTTTTAGATTCCACCTAGAAGACGCATCATACCATGCCTGTGTTTCTCCACCTGACACGTTTCCCTTAGCATAATATCTTTGGAGGTCCATCCGTGTTGTTGCAAATGGCAGAATTTCCTCTTTTTCCTTATAGCTGAAAGGTAGGTCATTGTATATATGTGCACCACATTTCCTTTATCCATCCACCCATGGATGGACACTTAGGTTGTTTGCGTATCTTGGCTATTGTAAATAAACTGCAGTGGGGATGCCTGGGTGCCTCAGTTGGTTGAGCGTCTGACTCTTGATTTTGGCTCAGGTCGTGATCCCAGGGTTGTGGGATTGAGCCTCATGTGGGCTCCGTGCTCAGCGGGAAGTCGGCTTGGGATTCTCTCCCTCTCCCCCTCTGCCCCACCCCCCCCTAAAATAAATAAGTATATAAAACCTTTAAAAAATAATACTGCAGTAACATGGGAGTGCAGATATATTTTTGATAACCTGTTTTCATTTCCTTTGGATATAAGGGATTGCTAGATCATATGGTAGTTCTATTGTGAGCTTTCGGAGGAACTCCAGACCATTCTCCAAAATGGCTGGACCAGTTTACCATTCTACCAACAGTGCACAAGAGTCCCTTTTTCTCTACATCCTCACCAACACTTGTTATTCCTTGTCTTCTTGATTGATAGCCATTTTTACAGGTGTGGTTTTGATTTGTTTTTCTCTGATTAGTGGCACCCTTTCATGGATCTGTTGGCCATTGGGATGTCTTCTTTGGAAAAAAATGTCTAATTCTTCTGCCCATTTTAAAATCAGAGTGTTTGGTTTTTTTGCTGTTGAGTTGTATGAATTCTTTATAAATTTTGGAACCCCTTACCTGATATATGGTTTACAAATATTCTCTCCCATTCTGTAGATTGCCTTTTATTTTAATGGTTTCTTTTGCAGTGCAGAAGCTTTTAAGTTTGATGTAGTTCCACCTATTGATTTTTTTTCTTGTGTTGTTCATGCTTTTGGTGTTATAGCGGAAGACTCTTTCCAAGACCAATGCCAAGGAGCTTCTCCCCTGTTTTCTTCTAGGAGTTTTATGGATTCAGGTCTTATGTTTAAGCCTTTGATCCATTTCAAATTAAATTTTGTGAGGGTATAAATGGGGGTCCAATTTCATTTTTCTGCGTGTGGTTATTCAGGTTTCCCAACACCATTTTTTGAAGAGTCTGACCTGGGAACTGTATATTTTTAAAAGCATCCGAAGTGTTTCCAACCAGGGTGATAGCCAATGCTGGGGAGCCTCAGCTCCTGCAAGGCAAGAACTTCGTGGACTCGCTGCAGCCCAGACCCAGCGGGGAGGCTCTGGACCCGGAGGTCGGAGGTCGACCCACTGGAGTCCTCAGCCTCCCACCGCCCCTGCCAGAACTCCCACCTGTAGATGCCAAACTGAAACTGGAGGGTGCGCGGGCGGTGGGCACGGGCTGTCAAGTCCCGTGCCGTGAGAGCCCGCGGTGGGGCTACTATGGGGGTTCTTTGCTGACCTGCAAACACGCCGCATGGAGCTGGAGGTGGGGCTAGGGATGACAGTGGTAGCACTGCGGGGACCCTATTATGGGCCTGGCCCTTGTCTAAGGCTCTGCTTTCATTTAGTAATCCGGCACCAGCCCTGGGAAGCAGTGCTGAGTGAGAAAACTGAGGCACAGAGAGGTGGAGTGAATTCCCAAAGTCGCAAAGCCAGGAAGCGGCTGCGTGAAGATTCGAACTCACATCTCCGGTCCCTGAGGCCGGGTCCGGGCGGCACTGGGCCACGCGGCCACGCCCCCACCCCGAGGCCACGCCCCCCACCCCCGCGCGCGCCCGGACGCCCTGGACACGCCCCTCGCGAGGGGGCGGCCCGCGGGGCGGGGCGGGGCGGGGCGGGGGCAGGTCCCGGCCGGCGGGAGGAAGTGCCCCGGGGCTGCTCACACCCGGGGCGGCCGCCGCCAGTGCTCCCGCGGGGTCGGGCCATGGAGGCGGTGCCGCCGCTCTACCGGGTGGCGGAGACCGCGGGGCCGCAGGGAGATGAGGATCGGCTCGGGGTCCCCGACGGGCCCGGGGCTCCGGTGAGCGGGGACGGGTCTGTGAAGGGGTGCGAGGACGCGGAGGGAGGGGGCCTCCCCGGCGGGGGTGCGAGGCAGCCCCGGGGGTGGGCCGCGGGGGGCCGGGCAGCGGGGACGGGGCGGGGGCGGGGGGAGGACCCGGGGCCTCCCGGGCGGGAGTGCGATGGCCCCTGCCCGCGTGCGAGCGCCGTGCGTGCCCCGCAGCTGGACGAGCTGGTGGGCGCGTACCCCAACTACAACGAGGAGGAGGAAGAGCGCCGCTACTACCGCCGCAAGCGCCTCGGCGTGCTCAAGAACGTGCTGGCGGCCAGCGCGGGCGGCACGCTCACCTACGGCGTCTACCTGGGTAGGCGGCCCCGCGGACTCCCGCGCCAGAGGCCCCGGCTCCCCGCCGCGGCCGCGCCTCCCAGCCCCGGTCGGGGAAGGAGAAACCTTGGGGGCCAGTTGGCCTCCCTTCCTCTTTCACTTCCCCAAAGGCCGCCTCGCAGCTGCAGCTGTGGCCCCACCACACGGAGGTGGGGTCCCCGTGCAGTGTCCCTGGTTCGCAGCCAGAGCCCTCGTGAGCGTGTGGGCACGACTGGGCGCCCTGGGCAGGTGTGCGGCCTTCCAGATCTGGGGCGCTGCACGTGAGAGAGAGAGAGAGAGTGGGGGGGCGGGGTTCTGGATTCACTGGCTGTCAGGACGCTTGGCCCAGGCCGGGCAGCCCTCTCTGTCCTCATGGGCGTTGGAATCGGGGACTCCTTTGGCGACCGGAGCTCCCTCTGTGGCTAGCCTCCGTTCTGTCGTTCTGTCGCCGCCAGAGTTGGGCTGCCCCCGTCATGCCCTCCCTATTCCCAGGCCTCCTGCAGATGCAGCTGATCCTGCACTACGATGAGACCTACCGCGAGGTGAAGTATGGCAACATGGGGCTGCCCGACATTGACAGCAAGATGCTGATGGGCATCAACGTGACGCCCATCGCCGCTTTGCTCTACACACCTGTGCTCATCAGGTGCGCTGCTGCTGTCCCCAGCAGGGCTGGGCCGTCACCCAGATGTTGAAGGGGTGCAAGGGCTGTTGGCCCATGGTGTTCTTGGGGGCAGGGAGCTGGGGAGAGTCCTTGCCTACCTGGAGGGGTGAGAGAGAAGGAGAGAACCTGGGTTTGGGGAAGGAAGCAGGAGCTTCGCCGGAGGGCACATTTGACGCCACAGAAGTTCACTCTGGCTCCTTCCCTCAGCTTGCCTCACGCGGCATTGACTGCTTTGCGCCCTCCTCCGTGGCCTGGAGCTACAGTGAGTGACTTTTGGGCTCAGGGCTGTGGAATCTCTGGAGAGAATATGATCAGCCAACAAGGCCCAGGCACCAAGCCTGGCCTCACCAGCTGTGGTCAGCGTTGAGGGACATTTCTCACTGAAAAGGCAGGGCTGGGTGCCCCAGAGGGTTTACCCTGGACCAGAGCCTTGGAGGTATCTGGTCCAGCCTCCTGACCGGTGCAAAACTCCCCCCCCCCACAAACACCCTCCCCACCAGGAGGTAGGTCTCTGCTCAGATGAGACCCAGAGACTAGCAGACAAGTTAGATGGGTTTTAGTTTCTCTATCTTAAACCAAAAACCAAACAAACAAGAAACAAACAAACCCTCCAAACCCCAAAAACCCAAAACTCCTTTAACATAATTGTATAAACAGCATTAGAATCACAACTAGAATCAGAAAAAAGAAAATCCTTCCCAAGCCCGCCAGTAAATCAGCTGTTTTGTTGTCCCCGCAGCACAGATGGGTAACGTTTATGTCCTTGTCACCAGAGCGTGTGCAACATTCACTTTTACTTTCTTTCCTTTCATGACACACATCTTGGCCTGCTCCTCCATCTTCACGCTGAGGACTTTATGAGGGTAGCACCCTCTGCAGAGATGGGGGCACCCAACCGTGCCTCAGAGATGGACATTCAGCTCCCTCTCCTTTTTGCACATTCACTTTGTATTTGTAGCTCTTTCTTCTTTTTTTAAAAAAATATTTTATTTATTTATTTGAGAGAGAGAGAGAGCATGAGCATGGGGAGAGATAGAGGGAGGGGGAATGGGAGAAGCAGACTCCCCACTAAATGCCCAGTGGGACGCGGGGCTCGATCCCAGGACCCTGAGATCATGAACCGAGCCGAAGTCAGATGCTTAACTGACTGAGCCACCCAGGTGCCCCTAGCGCTTTCCTTCTTAAAAAAAAAAAAAAAATTGCAATGATGAATTTCTAGCAGTGGCCTTAGCAGAGTAGAGGTATATGAAAGCTTTTATGGCTCTTAAGACATATCACTATTGATAATAACAGCTAACTCTTATTTTGTTTCCCATGTCCCGGGCACTTTGTAAATGCTACCTCATTTCCTACAATCCAAGGTAGGTGCTCTAATAGACACGGAGAAGCTGAGACATTCAGCAGCTTGCCCAGGTCCCACAGGCAGCTCCTGGCAGTCTGAAAGTTTGAGTCCCCCACCCCAAGCTTGCCCCTTGCCCAAACTACCGGGCTAATTTTCTAAAGGGCTATGCCAGTCTGCAGGACCATGGGCCATGTGCATCATTTTTTAAACCACAGCCTCACCAGCAGTGAGTGTTAGTATTTTTACTTTTTGCTTGTTTACTCCATCAAAATGTATAGTACATTTTTTGTGACTTGCCCTCCCCCAAATAGATCAGAGTAGGCTGCCTATTTATTACATGGCAAAATATGGATAATAAAAGAACCAGGGCCCCCTGTAATAGAAGAGAAAGTAATTGTATCGGAAAATTAGGGTCATTTGGCTTTGAGCTTTCTGGAAACCAAGGCAAAGTAAGGAACTAATAAGCACAAATACTCAAAACACCCCAAAGTTCCTGGTAGTAGTTTTTAGTCTGACGAACCTCCATGCCCTGAATGGGCCCTTAGCCAGTCACTGATCAGCCACCTTTAAACACAGTGTGACATTTCCTCGGAGTCAGCAAGGCTGTTGTCCTAGGAGCTAGTGGGGAAGAAACTTCCCGCGTGAGCACAGTGGGACTGCGAGAGCAATGGGCAGGGAGGAAGAGATACCGGCCCTGTCTCCGACCCTCCAGTTTGGGCTGTGTTCCCGGGCGCCCTGAAATCACAACACATGAGATTGGATGGAGGAGGGGGATTGGCCAGTCAGCCCAGAACACAAATGAGGGCTGGATGTGTCCATAGACCACTGACTCATCACCCTCCCCCATATCCCCCCCTTCCTTGCAACAGCCCTGAGAGGCTGTGGTTTGGGCTCTGCGCACAGCACATTAAGCTGTGAAACTGAAGCGTGTAGACACAGGGCTCCCCTGAGACCACCAGCAAGGCCATATCTCTGCCACTCCATCTTAGAGCCCCTGACCCCAAGGCCAGGGATTGCTCCCCACCTCACACCACCTCATGAGCTGGGACCTGGAGCTGGGGCCACCCTGGCTTCAGGCCACAGCAGTCTGGGTAGGCTCGTGGTGCCAGCGTCCCTCCCACTGCCCACAGGTTTTTTGGCACCAAGTGGATGATGTTCCTGGCTGTGGGCATCTATGCCCTCTTTGTCTCCACCAACTACTGGGAGCGCTACTACACACTCGTGCCCTCAGCCGTGGCCCTGGGCATGGCCATTGTGCCTCTATGGGCCTCCATGGGCAACTACATCACCAGGTGAGCCTGGTGGGCATCAGGGCGGGAGGCTGGAGACCTGGCTGAGTCTCTGCTGCATTGCCAACCTTAGTTGGGGGACCTTGGGCAGCGCTTCCTGCCTTTCGGGCCTCAGTTTCCCCATCCATGAGACATAGCCCGTAGCCCTGGGTGCAGGAAGCAGAGACATCTGGTAGAGGTCAGACTGGGGGAAGCTTTCTCTCCTTTGTGGTCCAGGATGGCTCAAAAGTACTATGAGTACTCCCACTATAAGGAGCGGGATGAGCAGAGCCCCCAGCAACGCCCGCCACGGGGCTCCCACGCACCATATCTCCTGGTCTTCCAAGCGATCTTCTATAGCTTCTTCCATGTGAGTACCACCTATGGGGCCATTGGGGGAGGGTATTCCAGGCCCAGAACCCACACATTGGAGCCCATCCCACAGTCTTTTCATTCCTCTAGTCCCACTGCCCTTTCTCGAGCCCAACCTCTGCTTATTTACCTCTAGTGACTGAGACCTCATCCCCTCCCTGTGCAGGAGAAAGTCCTGCATTGGGCATTCCCTCCTGCCATGAGGCTGCCCCCAGAGGTGGGAGGGCTCCTGTTCTGCCAAGGCTGTGCCCAGAGCCCTTCCAGATCATGCCTGTGCCCCCTGTCTGGTTCTGAGCCCAGCCCAAGCTGCCCTCCTGCCCACAGCTGAGCTTCGCCTGTGCCCAGCTGCCCATGATCTACTTCCTGAACCACTACCTGTATGACCTGAACCACACACTCTACAACGTGCAGAGCTGCGGTTAGTCCTCATGGGGTGGGGCCCCCAAGACCTGCTCACCTCCCCCATGCCTGCTCACCTCCCCCATTGAGTCATCCAGCGGACACTGGGCTCTTGAGAGTGCCCAGAGAGGATGCCCTTGCCCACAGGTTCAGGGCTGAGAACCTAGTGGGCAAGGCATAGGGCCCTGTAGGAGTATGCAGTTAGGACATCGGACCCAGCCTCATGGGGACAGGGTGCATCAGGGAAGGCTGCCTGGAAGAGATGCCATCTGGGCTGAGGCTTCTGGGGGCTATCTCTCAGGGCCACACATACCCTCAGAGCTCAATCACTGCAGGGTGAATGTTTGGGGTTGGGAGGTGGACTGGCACCCCCACTGCCCCGTCCAGCCTCCAGGCACTAGAGCAGCAAAGGCGGGGGAGGCGCTCCTCCTTTTGCTGCTCGTCCAGGCCCAGTGGCCCTCACCTCCAAACTGCTTCCCAAATGAACCCTGCCTTTGCAAGCACTGCCCTCGCCCACCACCTCTAACCCTCCCCTCCACCGGCCCACCTTGCTCCATTTCTCTGTGGTTGAGTTTACAGTGTGCTCTATTCCCCATCCCCCACCCGCCTCTCTCCAGGTACTAACAGCCAGGGCATCCTCATTGGCTTCAACAAGACCGTTCTGCGGACGTTACCACGGAGCAGAAACCTCATTGTGGTGGAGAGCGTGCTCATGGCGGTGGCCTTCCTGGCCATGCTGCTGGTGCGGCCCGGGATGGGGTGGGGCAGAGTCAATGAAGTCTGGGGACCGAGACGTGGAGCAAGGGGGTGCGATCTGGGCGCATTGCTGGCAGCCTGGGCAAGGTTATGGCTTGAAGTCCTGGTCTGAGCTGGGAGCCAGGGCTGAGTCCTGGGGAGGGGTCCTGAACCTAGTGGTCAGGCTAGAGGCTCGGGCCTGAACCTGGAGTTGGAATCCCAGAGGCCAAGGGGAAGGGAACCAAGCCTGGTCCGGGGTGGAGCTGCAGACAGGGTCTGAGAGGACTGGGCTGGGGGCGGAACCCGAGAAGCAGAATTAAGGTGTTGGGGGCCTGGGCGTGGCCTCCTCTTGGAGGCGGAGCTGGGAAGCTAGGCCGAGATCTGTGAGTGCGTCTGGGGGCGGGGCCGGGGCTGGGAGGCGGGACGCAGGGCTGTGGGTGTGTCCAGGGCGGGGCCTGGGGCGAGGGGGCCCGGCCACCCTGCCTCCCCGCGCACCCGCTCAGCTCGTGGGTTCGCAGGTGCTGGGCCTGTGCGGCGCCGCCTACCGGCCCACTGAGGAGATCGACCTGCGCAGCGTGGGCTGGGGCAACATCTTCCAGCTGCCCTTCAAGCACGTGCGCGACTTCCGCCTGCGGCACCTCGTGCCCTTCTTTATCTACAGCGGCTTCGAGGTGCTCTTTGCGTGCACTGGCCTCGCCCTGGTAAGGACAGCCTGCAGAGCGTACGATACGGGACTTGCGGTTACATTTGTATTTGGGATAAAAGAGGAATAGGTTTTGAATACACGTGTAAGTATGTACAAGTGTGTCCCCGATAGTCGCCTCCCCCTTTCTTCTCTTTCCTGGCTTCCCCCACTCCTCCTCTGCCTTAGGCAACTTATTTTAGGCTCTCTCTGCGCCTCAGTTTCCTTCCCTGTGAAGCGATGCCAACAATGATGCTTACTCTCGGAGGTGTTACACCGCCGGGATGGGAAAACACCCATAAAGCGTGAGGTTCCAGGGGGGTGCAGCCTTGGTATCTGGGAACACTGTCCAAGCCTCTTCTCCTGTCTGTGCCCTCAGAACCTTCCCATGACCCTTAGAGGCAGTTAGCCCTGAGGTGGCCCAGAGAGGACAGCCTGGGCCAGCTGACCTCTAACACTCACCCTCGTCCCCCCCGCAGGGCTATGGTGTGTGCTCGGTGGGGCTCGAACGCCTGGCCTATATCCTCGTGGCTTACAGCCTGGGCGCCTCGGCCTCCTCGGTCCTGGGCCTCCTGGGGCTGTGGCTGCCCCGCGCGGTGCCCCTGGTGGCCGGGGCCGGACTGCACCTGCTCCTCACGCTCGGCCTCTTTTTCTGGGCCCCCGCACCTCGGGTCCTGCAACACATTTGGATCCTCTACGTAGCAGCCGTCCTCTGGGGTGTGGGCAGTGCCCTCAATAAGACCGGCCTCAGCAGTGAGTATAGCCGTGGGCGCTGGGATGGCAGGGGACCCTGTGGCTACCCTGGGGTGGCGGGGGAGGAGCACAGACATCCCAGGGACAGACATGGGATCCCATGGCTACCCTGGGGGTCTGTTGTGGTGGAGGTAGACACTCACTGACTAAGCCACCCAGGTGCCCCCAGGTAGGGCCTTTCTTTGGGAAAGAGCTGGGAGCAGGCGTGAAGCCCCAGCAGCAGTCTGCACAGTGGCAGGGTGCACGTCCCGAGTCTGCGCTGCTGGGGCAGGGGCGTTGGGAAGTAGAGCCCTGTTTGCAGAAAGGAGGGGGTGGGTCAGGGTTCAGCGGTGTGATGTTCTCTGCCCACAGGTGGGCACATGCCAGGGACACACAGGTACACGCAGGTGCAGCTCTTTGGGTCTTCCACATCAGCGTCTGTTCTGATGGGCCAGTGCTGTTAACAGTTTTGAACGTCACCCCTGGAGGTGTGATGTGGTGGAGGGCAGGGGCTGGCTCAGGAGACCCCATCAGATCCCCCCGTCGGAGAGTCAGCCCTCCGTACTTGTCATCAGGCATGGAGCCCCACACGCCGGGCTACACTCTCTTTGCTGCTCTTCAGAGGCAGCCAGCTCTGGGTAGCATCCAGCCTGGGTAGCTCGGGTCCACGACAAGTCTGGACTTGGGCCTGGACCTGGCATCCCCTTCTGCCTGCCCAGTTCTGCTTCCTGCCTCCCCCTTGTGAACCCTGGGGGCTCCCTGTCCCTTCCCAGCAGCCCCAAGGGGTATAGTCACACTGCAAGGCCTTAGGGCAAGGATGTTAATGTCCCGAGTGGCCGGTGAGGGGGCAATTTGCCAGGTGCTGTCTGGGCTTTGCATTAAAACCTCAGAACACAACATATAATACGTGTCATCTCATTTTACAGGCAGGAAAACTGGCCATGGAGTTAACTTACCCTGAGTCAACCCTAGAGCCAACATTTGAATCCTCATCTCTGTACTAATTCTCTGCACTTTACAGTCCTAAGAGTAAACTCTGTGTCTCTGGACTCCCCGTCCACTCTTTCTTCCCACCCCAGGGAGGATTCCTTGAGAAATAGTTCAAACCTCCCAACTTCAGGTCTGATTTGCAGAAAGCTTGTTGCTGCAAGCAGTTTGCCCTCCCTGAGCCCTGGGTGAGGAGAAACAGCTTCCGAAGGCCTGGCATTATGCCCCTGTGGTCCGAGAGAGGACAGGAGATGAGTGCACATAGAGCTTTCCACTCTTGAGGCTGCACATGTTTTCTAGAGAGAGGCCCAACTGTACCCCCACAGCTAGGTTCCTGTTCCTGCCTCTGCTCGGCTCCCCAGGCCGCATGACAAGCAAGGTTTCTACCAGGGGGCAGGCCGGGACCTGTTCACAAGGGCTTCCTAGGCATGCCAAGGCCAAGGGCTGAGACTAGCCCAATGCTGGGCCTAGGGCGGGTGCCAGGTGGGAGATCAGCCCCTCTGGGCCCCCGATGACGCCTCTCCCCTTCCTGCCCTGTCCTGCCCGCCTGCAGCACTCTTGGGAATCTTATACGAGGACAAAGAAAGGCAAGACTTCATTTTCACCATCTACCACTGGTGGCAGGCCGTGGCCATCTTCACTGTGTACCTGGGCTCAAGCCTGCCCATGAAGGTGAGCCTGAGCGTGGTGGGAGGCGGGTCTCGGAGGCATTAGGCACCCCACCGGCCAGCCCCTAGGCCACAGACACTTTCTGAGAGCCCACCGTAGCCTCGCAGCCCCGGAAAGGTACCACTCCCTGAGGGCTGGGTCCTAGGTCAAGCCCACTGAGTGGCCCCAAACCCAGGACCTGCTTTCCGCCTCACTGCCCACGGTCCTCAGTTTACCCATCCCTGAAGGGGTTCAAGTTTTCTCTTTCCTGGTGGGTGCCTCCCAGCCACCTTGCAGGTCGTTTGATGACCTGTTCACCAGATGTCAGCTCTGAGCTGTCCCTTCCTGGCCGGCAGGGAGCAGGCTTCCTCGTTCTCTGCTCCCACCTACTGGTGGGTCGGTTTAGCAGGTCCCCACCAACATTTGAAAAAACGAAAGAGAGGAGAGCAGGGAATATGGTGCTTATATGTGTGTATGTATTGTTATGATGGGGAATTCTATCTGGCTGTGGGTCACGGTCAAAATCCTCGGAAAGGCATTTCTTATGGTCCCTGCGTGTCAGGGACACAGTGGTCTTAGCCCCCGGGAAGGGCGGAGCTGGGCTTTGAGCCTTACCGGTGGGAGGGCGCGGAGGGCGCGGAGGGCGCGGAGCTGTCGGGACAGAAGAGCTGCGCGGGGAGGTGCGGGACGCCAGTGGGCCTGTCCGCCAGGGGCCGGCCCGGGAAGGCGCGGGCTCGGTGGCCCGCGGGTCGCCCGCATCCCGCTCCGTGCCCGCAGGCCAAGCTGCTGGTGCTGCTGCTGACGCTGGTGGCGGCCGCGGCCTCGTACCTGTGGATGGAGCAGAAGCTGCAGCGGGGCGCCGTCCCGCGCCAGCCCCGCATCCCGCGGCCGCAGCACAAGGTGCGCGGCTACCGCTACCTGGAGGAGGACAACTCCGACGAGAGCGACGCGGAGGGCGAGCACGGCGGCGGCGGCGGCCCGGCGGACGGCGTGGAGGAGGAGGCGCCGCCCGCGGGGCCCCGGCCCGGCCCCGAGCCAGCCGGCCTGTGCCGCCGGCCCTGCCCCTACGAACAGGCCCTGGGAGGCGACGGGCCCGAGGAGCAGTGAGGGGCCCAGCCTGCTCGCCGGCCTCGGTTTACCGCGTCTCGGGGGGGGTGGGGGGGCGCTGTGACTCCGCCATCTTCAGGAAGGACCTTCCCCCCGGACCGCAGGTTCCAGAATGTCCCGCGGGAGCGGCCCCTCCTACGCGGTGTGGAGCTTTAAGACCCCTGGGCCCGGCCTAGGGTTGGAGACGCAGCACAGCTGACTCTCCCCCGCTCCGGGGCCACTGTCCACGACCCCTGCCCAGGTCGGAGAGGGGACGGGGACCTCCTGCAGCAGCTCCCCCCCCAGTCCCAACCCAGCGCAGCTCTCCGCGACGGGCGTCGGCAGGGTGTGTCGCGCGCTTTGCACATCCTATCCCCGCGGTCCGTCAAGGGGCACGACTTTTTATAGAAAATGAGAAATAAAGAGGTTTTGTATTATCCCGACTGGGAAGTGTCAGTTTGTGGGGGTAAGGAGCGCCCCGGATGTGCGCCCGCTGACCTGCCGGGCCACTGATTTCGGACCCCTGGACCCCCGCTGAGGGGGAGGATCCCCTAAGCCCCGCCCATCGGGCCGCCCTCCCTCCTGGAAGCCCCGCCCCCACCCCACCCCTGCTTGTTTTTGCCTGTGCCACCCCATCCCCCCGGGACACAAGGCCCTGGGTTGGCCTGCAGGGGCCGCAGCGGAGAGTGTGAGGGGGCTGCCTGTTCGATATTTATTTTAGCCGAGGAGCACTGTGGAAAATTACTGAGCACCAGGGGTGCCAGGAACTGAGATTGGTGGGCACCCCCTGGGTTAGTGCAGAGCTGGCACAGAGAAAGCGCTCAACGACCGTCAGCCATCGTGTACCTATAGTGAGTCCCTCACTGGACCCTGGGGTACCCCTTGCCCAGAGGACCGGCTGCATTCTTTCTGGGCCCAGTACTAGTGAAGGTGAGATCTGTGGTCTGTGACTCCTGAGAAGTGCCCCCGGCCCCCCCAGCCCCGGGTCTCTGCAAACCAACATAAGCCAGTTACCAGGTTGTCTGGCAAATTCTGGGGTCCTGCAGTCATGGAGGACAGGGAAGGCGACAGCTATAGCCAGGGCCACAGGTCGCCTCCCCCAGCCTCCCTACCAGGTGGCTTGCACGCTCAGGCAGGTGAAGAACCAAAAGCTTCCTCCCTGATCCCTCAGACTTTCACTGACCAGCAGACCCAGAAAGGGTTGCATCATGTGACCTGTAGCCCCAGTGAGTGCCCGCACTGTCCTTCCATTTCCCCATCAGCATCTGGGTGGAAAGTTCTCTGGCAGCAGATGTGACAACATCCGCCTAGCAGTATTCCAGCTAAACTCTGGTCAGAGCTGGGCAATCAGACACTTGGATAATAAGCCTCTGAATGCAGGGCTGGGTGCTATTCAGAGGAGTGTGGACCCTGGGTGTGCTGGGCAAGGTGGAGAGGGGGCAGGAATAGGTCTACAATTTGTCACACTCCAGAGTCATTTCTAACATCCATCTGGATGCTAGACAAAGACTCTGATGTTGAACAGATGGGAAGGTGGCCCAGGAACGGGGAGCAGCCACTTGGGAGGGGAGCATGGTTTCTGATCACGCCCCTCGTGGCAGGTGAGTTCCCCATTAGAAGACTTCACACACACCCCCTCGCTGCTCCTGGCACGTGGACGAGACCCACACACGGACCCATGACAGGCAATGCACACGCACACGTGTCAGGCGACACATGAAGGCAACACGCAGATACACATCACGGGCACTGCCATTTGCTCACACACGTAACAGGCCACCCCCGTGACCAGCCACACACATGCAGCCAAGACAGGCGGTGAAACTGCTCATGGCAGCAAACCCCGGCAGGCCGGCCCTTCTGAGGCTGGGCTAATTGAGCCGTGACATGTGGACGCCCAGCCCCTTGGCAGCTCCAGGTCTGGCTGTAAGGTATGACATTGGTACCATGTCCCCTCGTCTCTGTCACCTCTGGATAAAGTGACCGGGCGCAGTTTCTGGACCCCAAGTGGAAGGAAGATCAGACTCTGTGTTGGGGCTATCGTTGCTCTGACCCTGACCGCCATCATTGCTCCAAAAGTGGCCCTGCGATTTTTGTCCCTCTGCACCAGGAAGATTTTTATTTCTTATTTTTAAAAAATATTTATTTATTTGAGAGAGAGTGTGTGTGTGCACGAGTCAGGGGAGGGGGAGAGGGAGAGAGAATCCTCAGACTCCCTGCTGAGCGCAGAGCCTGGACCCAGACCCGAGCCACCCAGGAACCCCAGGAAGATTTTTAAATTAAATGACTTCAAGAATCTACCGTCTAAGATCTGAATGATCTTTAACTTCTCAGCAGTAGGTTAGATAGCCATTCTCCTTCTTAGAAACACCAAGGGAGGCTGGATAAGAAATAAGCTTCTTTTTAGATATGTAGCTGAGCTCTTGAGAAAGTAAGCAGAGTTCTCCAGGGCCCAAACTGAAGAGGAATTGGAACCCATGGGGCGCCTGGGTGGCTCAGTTGGTTAGGCGACTGCCTTCAGCTCAGGTCATGATCCTGGAGTCCTGGGATCGAGTCCCGCATCGGGCTCCCTGCTCGGCGGGGAGTCTGCTTCTCCCTCTGACCCTCCCCCTCTCATGCTCTCTCTCTCTCTCATTCTCTCTCTCAGATAAATAAATAAAATCTTTGAAGAGGAATTGGAACCCAGATCAGGGAGAAGAGACGCTGGAGCTGCGGCTACTGGGGTGGGAGGGACTGGGCTCTGATCCATGGGCCACACGCCTAGGGCCGCCACCCTTACCAGGCTGGGGATTGGTATTAAGGCCACGCAGAAAGCTGGGACCATGCAGAAGCAACACTTTCAGGGAAAGGGATAGAAGAAATTCCACCCACAGACACATAAAGATGTAAGGAACTTCGGGATCTGGGTGGGGAAAAAAGTTTCCCTTGAGAGTTTTATATTTTTAGGCATGTTTTAGAAAAGTTTAGAGTGCCTACAAAGGAGGCTCACCGTCTGTATGGTCTAGGAGCCCTAAAATTGAGAAATTAACATTAAAAAGTAGTTATGGCTTGGGGCGCCTGGGTGGCTCAGTCGGTTAAGTGTCCACCTCTTGATTTCGGCTCAGGTCATGATCTCAGGGTTGTGAGATCGAGCCCTGCGTCAGGCTCCGTGCTCAGGGGGGAATCTGCTTGAGATTCTCTCTCTCCCTCTGTCCCTCTCCCAACTCACATGTGCGCACACATAGGCACCCATGGACACGGCATAAAATATATTCATCACATAGTAAACAGTAAAAGGATTCCCCAAAGAGAAGACTCAGTGTGTCTGGAATGAAGCAAGAATGAGAAGCGAGGGCGCCTTGGGAGCTTTGCTTTGGTTAAGGGGGAACCGGAGCTGGGGGGTTCCACGGGCAGCCTGGAGCTTTGGTGGTGTGAGAGGGGCCTGCAAGCTACAGCGTGAATGAAGGTGGAAAATATTCAGCTCAGCGAAAGAAGCTGGACACAAAGGGCCACCTAGTATAGGATCCCATCTGTGTGAAAAAGTCCAGAGGAGGCAAGTCCCTGGAGACAGAAAGCAGATTTATGGGGGCCAGGGGCCGGCGGGTGGGGAGAATGAGTGACTGCTGATGGGTCTGGGGTTTCTCTCTGGAGTGATGGCAATGTTCTAAAAGTAGGTGGTGGTGATGGTGACACAATTCCATGAATATACTGAAAGCCACTGGATTATATGTACAAGGATTATCCATTACAAGAATTAATTTTAATTAATTTTAGCGCATGCGAATTGTATTTTAGTAAAGCTGGTATTGAAAGGAAAGGAATCTGACATACAATGTAACTGAATTGAAAATTTCGGGATAATTGTAGGTCTGCGGAGTGAGGGAAAATATCTTCAATTAAAGTCTCTACGACGTTAGCAGAGTAGGTATTAATTAGAGAAGGCAGGGCCTATTTGGCCTCTGGTAAGCCCAACACTGATTAAGGCTGTGGGCTAGAATTTTATTTATTTTTTTTAAGATTTTATTTATTTATTTGACAGAGAGATAGAGAGCACAAGCAGGGGGAGTGGCAGGCAGAGGGAGAGGGAGAAGCAGGCTCTCTGCTGAGCAGGGAGCCTGAGGCGGGACTCAATCCCAGGACCCTGGGATCAGGACCTGAGCCAAAGGTAGAGGCTTAACCGACTGAGCCACCCAGGCGCCCTGGGCTGGACTTTTCTTTTCTTTTTTTTTTTTTTTAAAGATTTTATTTAGGGCGCCTGGG
>NW_022589719.1:33420067-33432650 GCF_004348235.1 Phoca vitulina | reverse complement strand
GCGGGAAGCCTGCTTCTCCCTCTCCCACTCCCCCTGCTTGTGTTCCCTCTCTCGCTGTGTCTCTCTCTGTCAAATAAATAAATAAAATCTTTAAAAAATAAAATAAAATAAATAAATCTTAAAAAAAGATTTTCTTTATTTATTTGAGAGAGAGAGAGAAAACATGAGCATGCATGTGAGCAGCGGGGAGCAGCAGAGGGAGAGGAAGAAGCAGACTCCCCGCTGAGCAGGGAGCCTGACACGGGGCTCGATCCCAGGACCCCAAGATCATGACCTGAGCCGAAGGCAGACACCTGACTGAACCACCCAGGTGCCCCTAGTTTTGTTTTTATAGACGGCCCATCCATTAGCACCAGCTGGGAGTCAGGGAAAGTGCGGTGAAGTCGCTGGTGGGTCAGGGCTCACTGCAGCTGACAACTGCCCACATTTCTGCCAGCTCAGCTGCCGCTTGGGCCCCACGTTTGATCAGGGAGGGCCCGATGACGGGATGGGACCTCTGCTCTCCAGCGAGCTCCCTCACCAGAGCTTCAAAGTGCGTGAAGCCCCTTTCTTGTTCGCTTGCTTATTCCCGGGGGCTCCCGAAGTGGTTAGCAACTCTGGGAGAGGGGTGGCCTCCCCCAGCATCAGTCTCGGGCAAGGGACTACACCAGATGGCGCAGGTAAGGCTTTATCCTAAAGATGTCATCTCCACTGTAGCAAGGAGGCTTGTGGGTAAGTTGAGCCCGCCGAGTGCTGCCTCCACGACCCAGACGTAACGGACATCTGTCTGTAGGGTAATGAGGTTGGAACCAGCGAGCTCGTCTCCAATAGAGCCCAACATGCAGCCAGCAATTGTTCTCATGAAGTGTGTGTGGGAGCTGAAGCAGACAGTTTTTCACCCGAGAAACCCATGGGCAACCATCCTGAGTGGCTCAGAGGCTGTCTGAGGCATGAGCAAGGTCTTGTCTAGAAAGGAGTGCTCTGGGGGCATCAAAGGAGGGCTTGTGATGTGTTCTTGGTGCAGCAGGTCAAGCTGACACACAAGACAGCGTCAGGCCAAGGTCAAGGCCTGACTGATTTGACTGGTAAGGACGCAATGAGCTGCTTTTTGATTTAAGGTTTATTAGTTACATAGACAGTGAAAAGGGGGATGAGCCAAAGATGCCACCTCCCTGAGATCCTTGTCCTATGTACCACAAAGGACAACCTTGAAACCAAAGGGGACAGGGGACTGCAAGGCGAGTTGTAAGGTGTCCTGCAGTCGAGGAGCCCGCTCCAGACTGCAGCCGAGTACTTTGTTATCCTGCAGCTCTCTCCTGAGGAGGGCAGTCCGAAGGCCTCAGACTAATATTTTTTTCTTGACCTGTAGTAATGTTATCTTAACTGTTTGTAATTCAGGATACTTTAGGGGACATTCTATTTACATTTTTCTTTTTTTTTTTTTTACTGCAGGACATTCCAAAGTGGATCGGCAAAGAGCAGTGAAGTGAGAATAGCAACCCCAAAGAAGCATCTTGACCTTGTGGAACGCTGATGGGCCACCTGCGGTTGGGACGCCAGGCTGCGAACGCCGCCACGTGGTGCTCACACAGTGACCACCCCGGGGATCAACCCCCTTTCCGGCAATCTACGGAGCCTGCCCAAGCCCCCCACCTGTGGCGTGAACCCAGTCAGTAAGCTGAGTGCAGATCTACCGCCCGTGGTCATGGTCCAGCCACCCTGTTCACAGCACCAATGTTCTACTTGGGTGCCCGGCACCCCTTGCTGCATGCCAGGCAGCCCCCTGCCCGGGGACTTATGGATCTTGGGATAAATGACACATATGTACCAATGGACATGAAATAATATCTATTACTCACATAATAAACACCAAAAGGATTCCCCAAGGAGAAGGCTCGGGTTGAATCTAGAGCAAAATAAGAGCGGCTTCAGGCTTTCATTGTACTTCGGGGTATACCCGGGGTGGCACCAGTATGCAGGCTTGGGTTTCCATGGTTGGAATTTGAAATTTGGTTTGAAACTTCTCCCAGTGCCAAGGAATGGGGGCTGCACATGGGCCTTCTTATCAGGCTGCCCAGATTGGGGAGGGGGGCCACGGGGAGGATGGAGGCTTGAAAACCTTGTCAAAATGACAAGCATGGAGTCTTTGTCCCTATTAGACACAGGATAGATCCTGTAGACATTCTGTCGCAGGAAGGGAACGGGAGGCGCCGAGGGGCCGCTGATTCATAGCAATTCCAAAATCCAGGCTGACAAAATCCAACACACCAGAGACACCGAACCAGAGGGCCCAGCTAAGCTGCAGCCAGATTCCCGACCCAGAGAAACTTCGATCATAAATGATGGTTATTTTAAGACACTGAGTTTGGGAGGTGGGGGGATTTGTTATGCAGCAGTAGACAGATTTTGATACCCGGAAGTGGAGTGCTGCCATAGCAAAGAGCTAAAAGCAAGAGGGTGGATTTGGAACGGGCCAGTGGGTGGAGGTTGGAAAGGTTTTTGGATCATGTCAGAGAAAGTCTAAATTGCCTTGAATAGGCTGTTAGTCGAAATCTGGACCTTGAGAGCAGGGTCGGTGAAGGCTGGAAAAGGAAGTAAGAAACGTGTTATGGGTTGGTTAAATTTATTCCTAAGTATTTTATTGCTTTGGAGTCTATTGTAAATGGAATTGTTTTCTTAATTTCCTTTTCGGATTGTTCATTGCTGGTACATAGAAACACAACTGATTTTTAAGTGTTGACTTTGTACTCTGCAACTTTGCTGAAATGGTTTATTCGCTCTAGTAATGGGTGTATTTGTTATTCGGGATTCTTATATACAGAGTAATATCACCTGTATGACTTCTTACTTTCTTTTTTTTTTAAGATTTTATTTATTTGAGAGAGAGCGAGAGAGAGAGAGAGAGAGAGAGAGCACAAAGGGAGAGGGAGAAGCAGGCTCCCTGCTGAGCAGAGAGCCCGACACAGGGCTTGATCCCAGGACCCCCAGATCATGACCCGAGCAGAAAGCAGATGCTTAACCGACTGAGCCATCCAGGCGCCTCTACTTCTTATTTTCTTATTTGAATGTCTTTTATTTATTTATTTATTGCCTAAATACTCCAGCTAAACTTTCAGGAAAATATTGAACAGCCGTGGTGAAAGCAGTCATCCTTGTCTTTTTCCTGATTGTAAGGGGAAAGTTCTCCGTCTTTCACCACCAAGTATGAAGTTAGCTGTGGGTTTTTCATAAATGCTTCTTATCATGTTCAGAAAGTTCCTTTCAATTCTTAGTTTGCCCAGTGGTTTTGATTATGAAAGTGTGTTGAATTTGTCAAATTTTTTTATATCCAAGGATATGATCATGCTTTTTCCTGTTTATTTTATTAACGTGGCATATTATATTGATTGATTCCTCATGTCGAATCACCCTTGCCTTCCTGGGACAAATCCCATTAAGTCATGGTGCACAATCCTTTTAATGTTCTGTGACTCATAATCCTTTATAATCCAGTCTTAAAAATGAGATCTCATCACCTTTGCTCTATTTCATTCTTTAGGAGCAAGTTACTAGGTCCAAACATTTGATGAAATTCAATATCCATTCATGATTTAAAAGAAACAAAATAAACAAGATTTCTCATCAAGCTAGGTATAGAAAATCTTCCAAAGAAAGGTAAAGAAATCTTCCAAAAATGTGCAGCAAACATTATTTTTAAAGGTGAATTATTCACAGTCCATTAAGGACAAGAACTTGACAAAAATTCCCACTGTAATTTGCTTCTATTCAACATTGTACTGGAGGTCCTACTGCACACAGAATGAGAAAAACCAATGCAGTGTAAGAATTGAAAAGAAAGAAACAAATCTGTCAATTTCTACAGATTTTATCTTCATTTACATGAAAACGTCATTATTGTTAGAACCAGTAATGAAAATAAGATTAATATAAAGACATAAATTGCATTCCCATACTCCTACACCCTTTTGGAAAGTATGATTTTTAGAGCAGCAATAAAAACAAGCTACCTAGGTATTCATCTAGGTAAAGGTGTGCTAGTGGAAAAATATACAATATTGTATTAAAAGACAGTAATAAAGAGCTAAGTCAGTGGAAAGATATACCATGTTAATGGATGGGAAGATTCATAAAGATGTCACATTCACCAAAAATGATCTATAAATTTAAACACTTCCAATGAAGACCCCAACAGAAGTTTTCACGGAATTTGGTGTGCTGATTCTAATATGTTTATGGAGAACAAATAGGCCAAGAATAAGCCAAGATAATTTAGAAGAAAAACAAGGTAGGGAAATTTACCCTACTAGATTTCAAGACTTTTTATTAAACAATGGTGTTTAAGACAGTATAGTATTGGTATTGGGATCGAGAAATAAATAAATCAATGAAATAGAGTATGGAACCCAGAAACAGACTTAGTACAAATGATTTATCATCCAGCCAGTTGCTAGAACAATGAGTTATATTTATGGGGAAAAAAAAGTTAAATTAGATCTCTACCTCACACAATTCACAAAAGTAAATAAATTCTAGAAGAACTTAAAGTGAAAAGCTGACTTTGGGAAGAAAACACACACACAAACCCAACTTTTTAAATGAACTTAGGGTAGAGAAAAATTTCTTAAACAAGATATAAAAAGCACAAATCTTAAAGTAGAAACAAATTGGACTATATTGTCAATGTCCTCAAGCCAAAGATCAATGAGAACACATTACTCTTTGAACAAGTTGGATTTATTGCTTTTGAGACGGAGAACTGTAAGTATCTCAATAAGAGGGTGTTGGAAAAGACTTAGAGGATTTGTGTTTGCGTCGAGTAACTGGAGGGAGGTTTGAGGATGCTGGGCTTTGCTCTGGACCAGGTGCTCTTAGAGCAGGGATCTTTCTATGATTGGGTATCTGAACACATTTTATCTATACGGAGTGCAGATGAGCACGAAGGTAAAGCTGCAGTTGGCCCACAGCCGCAGTCACACATATTATCAGGATGGAGAAACGGTGGAGTGGTTGTTGTGGTTCGGACAGTGTTGATGTCCGTTAGCGTTCAGTCGTGTTTATGGAATGATCTTGTTTTTGTCTCCATCCATCAAAGCTGCAGAATGTCTTTGATTCTGTTATTCTGTAGACTTGTTCCTGTTCAACAGGAGAGAGCAAGTCTTGGCTGGTCGTGCCATCCCAGCTCCCAGATGTCAGGGCTTGGTCTTCTCTTCTTCAACACCAAATTCAAATCTAATCCACAAAGGGTACCATAAACAGAGTGGGAATACAAGCGGCCAGCTCAGAGAAGATATTCTCAAGATATCTCCTTGGCTGCCATCCCAGCACACGAGGAGCTGAGAAGTCCTCACTCCCTCTTTAACCACAAGTACAAAACTGAACAAACTGAGGCATCAACAGCTCTTCTTGGATTGGTCAGAGAAGTGAAGTCACAGGGCAAACTGCTGCCCCCAGAATTGGAGAGACAGACAAGTGGATACAGAGAAATACAACTTAGGAGAGCAGAAACACACCTATGAAAAGAAACTTCTGCAGGAAAACCTGAACTGTGATCAGGGAATTTCTGGAGGCTCAGTGTGAATAATTCTGAGAGTTAAAAAATCCAGGGGGCCCCAGTTATGGGGGGCCCCTCCACGCAACTTTCATAGGTTTTACCTCCAGGAGTTCTACTTGATCCTTATAGTGAATATTGGAGAAAAATCCCTTTGTGCTTCCAGCAGGGGGAGGGGAAGAGAACAATTCTGAAATATGCCGGAGTTTTCTGTTCTTCACAAGGCCTGCCCTCAGCGGAAACGATTTTCCCAGAGCCTAACCTCTCGGGTTTTATCAGAGCCTACCCCACCTGGAGGAAGGGAAATACACAACTCCAGGCCCCTCTAACCATCCTGTCCCATCTAAGGAGAGAAAAAGTGGAGAAGCTCTCGAGGTCAGTCGAGGGGCACAGGCTCACCAAAAGACTGAGACATAACCATGGGACTGCACTGCGGCCTCCCTTCCATGACACTTCCCCACATTTCTAAAGGCCTATTTACCACAGTTCCTTCTACCCAGTGCATCATGTCCCCCTTTCAAAAAAAGATTGCAAAGCATACTAAAAGGCAAAAAACAGCCCGAGGAGACTGAACAAGCATCAGAACTGAGTCAGATATGACATGGATGTCGGAATTATCAGACCAGGAGTTTTAAAAGAGCTATGACTAACATGCTGAGAGCTTTAATGGAAAAGGCAGACAACATTCAATAACAGATGGATAATGTAGGCAGAGAGGTGGAAATTTTGAGAAAGAATCAAAATGAAATGCTAGAGATCAAAAATATTGTAACAGAAACGAAGGATGCCTTTGAGGGGCTAATTAGCAGCCTGGACATGGCTGAAGAAAGAATCTCTGAGCTTGAAGATATGACATGAGAAACTTCCAAAATAGAAAAGTAAAGAGAAAAAAAGATTGGGTAAAAGGAAAAAAAAAAAAAAAAGAACAGAACATCCAAGAACTGTAGGACAATAACAAAAGGTGTAACATATATGTAATAGAAAAACCGGAAGGAAAAGAGAAAAGGGACAGAAGTGATATTTTAAGGAGTGATGACTGAGAATTTCCCCAAATTAACATCAGACACCAAACCACAGATCCAGGAATCTCAGAGCACACCAAGCAGGCTAAATGCAAAAAAAGCTACATCTGGGCATATTACATTCAAACTTTAGAAAATCAAAGATAAAGAAAAAATCTTGGAAGAAATCAGAGGGGGGATACCTTAGCCATACCTGATCTATAGAGGAACAAAAATAAAAATTATATCTGAATTCTCAGAAACCATGTAAGCAAGAAAAAAGTCAAGTGAAATATTTGGTATTTACCCAAAGGAGTTGAAAACTTATGTCCACACAAAAACCTTCACATAGATGTGTATAGCAGCTTTATTCATAATTTCCAAAACTTGAAAGCAGCCAAGATGTCCTTTTATAGGTCCTATCCATAGGATAAATAAACTATGGTCCACCCAGACAATGGAATATTATTCAGGGCTAAGAAGAAATGAGCTGGGCGCCTGGGTGGCTCAGTTGGTTAAGCGACTGCCTTCGGCTCAGGTCATGATCCTGGAGTCCTGGGATCGAGTCCCGCATCGGGCTCCCTGCTCGACAGGGAGTCTGCTTCTCCCTCTGACCCTCCTCCCTCTCATGTTCTTTGTCTCTCATTCTCTCTCTCTCAAATAAATAAATAAAATCAAAAAAAAAAAAAAGAAGAAGAAGAAATGAGCTATCAAGCCATGAAAAGACATGGAGGAAACTTAAATGCATATGATTAAGTGAAAGATGTCAATCTGAAAGGCTGCGTACTGTGTGATTCCAGCCATGTGGAATTCCAGAAAAGGAATAACTATGGAAACAGTAAAAAAAAAAAAAAAAAAAAAAAAGTGGTTGTCAGGGGTTTGGAGTGAAAGAGTGACAAATAGGTGTAGCACAGAGGATTTTAGGGCAGTGAAGTTATTCTTTATGATATTACAATGGTGGGTACGTGTTATTATGCATTTGTCAAAACACATAGAATGTCTAACACCGAGTGGGAACCCTAATGTAACTGTGGACTCTGGGGGATGATGATGTGTCAGTGTGGATTCACTGATGTTAACGCCTGTGCCACTCTGATGAGGGATGTTGAGTATGTGTGTGGGGGGACAAAGGGGTATACGGGAACTATGTGTATTTTTCACTCAATTTTGCTGTGTACCTAGACAGTTCTAGAAAATAAAGTTTATTAGTTACCAAAAAAATAGATACACAGCAAAGGGTTACTGTTGTGGATACACAGAATTCCTACAATCCAATAAGACAAAAGAAAAATAACACAGTAGAAAAACATGCAAAAAAAAAAAAGAAAGAAAGAAAGAAAGAACAGATAAGAAGCCCGAAGAGCCCATAAGCAAATAAGACTATGCTCAACCTCAGCAGTAACTGGTAAAATAAAAATTACAACAATTGTAAGATACTGTTACATACCCATTGTGTCAGTTTCCTAGGACTGCGGTAACAAATTACACAAACTTGGTGGCTTAGAAACCAGATATTCATTCTCTCACAGTTCTGGAGGTCAGAAGTCTGAAATCAGGTATGACAGGACCACGCTCTCTCCAGCGCCTCTAGGGGAGGGTCCTGCCTTACCTCTTCCAACTTCTGGGGGCTCCGGGGGCTCCTTGGCTCGTGGCAATCTCTGCCTCATCTTCGCGTGGCCTCCTCCTCTTCTATCTCAAATCTCTTTCTCTGACGAGGACACTCATCATAGGATTTAGGCCTCCGCTGGATTCGGGATGATCTTATCTCGAGATCCTTAACTTAATTACATCTGTAAAGATCCTTTTCCCACAGAAGATCTCATTCACAAACTCCCAGGGTTAGGGCATGGACATGTCTTTGTAGGGGGCAGGGGGAGGGCACCGTTCAACCCACTACACTCACTGAAAAAAAACAAAAAGTCTGAGAATACCAAGTGTTGGAGAGGATATGGGCCAAGGGGAACTTTCATACAATGTTAGGGGAAATTTCAATTAGTCCATCTCTTTGGAGGCAACATCCAGACCATGTGTAGCAATACAGGGAAAATTGAAGATGAACATACCACCTACACATCTTAACCCCAGATACACACCGAAGAGAAACTCCAAGAGACATATATCTGATGTTACTCACGGCAATGTTTGTAATCACCAAAAAGGGAGCACTCTCTAAATATCCACCATATGGATTTTGGAGGAATACCATTCAGTCCATAGGAGTCTGTCAAATCTCAATGGAAGGTCATAGCCAAACCTCCAAGGCCTCAACCAGAGCCGCTGTTCTGTCCTCAGATTTGTCACGCCCAGCTTCCTCCCTCCCCCACTCTGGCTGGTGTTACATCATAGAAAACACAGAAATCCCCAGAGGGAATCCGTCCCTCATTTTCCGCCCCCAACTCTGTAAGCCCTCACCCCACATCCACATGCCCTGCCCCTCTACCTTCCCCCGACAAGGGCTTCCCACCTGGTTCATCCCCATAAACACCCATATGTACCCCCTGGATCTCCCCACTCTCCACCCATCCCACCCCTGAGCCACCACCCATTCTTGGCTTCCTTATAGCAATAGAACTCCTGGAGAGAATCATCTGGGGGCGCCTGGGTGGCTCAGGGAGTTAAGCGTCTGCCTTCCCATGGCTGTACCCATCCAAGGATGTGCCGGGCCTGTCCCCCCACCTTCCCCCTGCTCTGTGTCACCGATGCGCAGGTGCGTGGGGCTTCCTCTTGTCCTGGGGGGGTTTTACTGGTGTCCCGTCTGCCCGGAACGGACACTCTTCCCTCCCAGCTGCGGATGTCTGGCGGGGAAGGACTCTGCCCTGGAACCGCGGGAGGAGGCATGACCCTGATTTGGGACTTCTGGCCTCCAGAGCCCTGAGACGATACATTTCTGCTGTCCTCAGCCAGCACATCTGTGGCCCTTTGTCAGAGCAGCCGCGGGAAACTGGTAAAATGGGGCAGCAAAGACGGCTTACAACGGTCTTCTTTTACGTTTTGCCAATCCCCGCGGAGGTTGAGCTATTCGGGCTTCTTGGTTCCGTTTCGTTTCGTTAAGGTACAATTCATCCATCTGAAGTGCATATCACCCAATGGTTGGGGGGCAGGAGGCCTCCTCAGCTGCCACCCCCACCCTCTGCTCTTAGATGGGCCTTGCCGGCCCCGAGGCTCCCTTCCCGGTGTCCTAACAGCACTGCTGTCTCCCGCTCGGGGCCCAGACTCAGGCCTGGGGGCTGTGGTTCTTGGCGGCTGCTGCTGAGCTGACTCCAGTCACAGCCAAGGATGATCTCAGGGCATCCAGTGGGTTGGCCCACGCTCTGCCCACAGCCCTCCGCAGCCGGTGGCCTTGGTCGGACCCAACAGAACTCAGGGCTGGTGGAGGGACGGGGTCAGACAACTGGTGAGAGATGGCGACAGCGCCTGAGCTCGGGCTTCTGCTTCCCAGTACTTACTATGTGCTCAACAAAGACCCGAGGAAATATTGGTAGCCAACATTTAGGAGCACTGACCTATCTTGTCTATTCTTGTATCTTCCTGCGTGATCCCTCTCAAGGACTGTGTCGCTCACTGTTGTTACCTGGAGAGGCTCAGAGAGGTTAAGTAACTTGCCCGGGATCCTGCCATAAATGAGAGAAGAAATGGGCCCTGCAGGTGCCCCACGCACCCAGGCTCTCTGCAGCTGCAACGGCCCCTTCCTCTGCCCCGAGGATGTCCGTCGGACATATTCGGAGAGGGGAAATAAAGGACCCGTTGTGGCGTGGGGATGGAGGGGGTGGTGGACATGAAGAGTTGGTGCAGGGACCTGGGTGGGCCATAAAACTCTGCTGGCTGAGGGCTTCCTGGACGAGGCAACATTTGCTGCCAGGGTCCCACTGATATTTTATCGTGTAACCCCCTGGGGACTTTTCTCCTCAGATAACTCCCTGCCGGCCCCTGTCAGCACATCCAGAACAGCCTGGAATTCCCAGACCTGTTCTCTGTCCAGCTGCAGCCAACCCCTGGCCCCGCCTGGGGAAGGTTTTAGAGCCGTGAAGTAGGAGGCAGCTTCTGCTAAGTCGCCCCCCCAGGGCCACTCCACTGCCCGGCATGGGCATGGGGGTCTGGTAGGAGCCGGGGGGGACTGGCAGTCAGCAGGGGCAGGGGTGAGACCGGGGATAGGAGCAGAGTCAGTGCCTCTGGAAGCAGAAGGTCAGACAAAGAAGGCAAAGGTGCAGCGAGGGATCCAGGGTCCGAGCCCACACTCGGGGTTTGTGGGGCCCGGGAGTCTCCGGAGTGAAACGGGGCGGGGGGCCACAGGGCCAGGAGCCGGGCGCCGGGAGCTGGCTCTGCCCAGGGAGGTAGGCACTGACCTACTCTGGGTGTGCCTGGATTTCACGTTCCCCCTGTGACACACAGATCCTGGGAGCACCCTTGGAGGAACCCTCCCTCTGGGCCTGGGGGTGGGGGTGGGGACAGACCCCATCCTCCCTCAAGGAGCTCCTGTGCTGGGGGAGGAGGCAGCATTGTGGACAGACTGGGACCAGCCAGATGTCACCAGGGCTGTGATGGGGACGGCTGGGGAGTCGGGAGAGGAAGAGGGGGAGCTGCTTGGGAGGCAAAGCCGGAGCTGAGCCTTTGGTTTATGGTTGTAAAAGCGACACTTACTGTCTATTTCTGCTTCTGAAAGTATTGCAGTCTCACTGTGGAACCTCTGGAAGCTACAGAAAGACGCTAGCAAGTCACTTAAAGAAGCACAGGGTACACACACTGGTGCAGGGGCTCAGCGCTCGTGGGGCGAGGGGCTGTGGGCCGCATGGACTGGGACCGAAGCCACCATACAGCAGCCGTGAGGAGGGTAAATCAGGTCCCCTCCCCCAGCACCTGGGGTAATCATCAGACCAGCTGGGTTTCCTGTCTAGCCTATGCTCCCTGGTGTGCCCACCGCCCCAGCGTCCCGTGTGAAAGCCCTGCCTAGCTGTGCCTCGTTTCTCAAAATCAGGCCACATGCCAGTCCCTCTGTCCAGAAGCCTGGCCCTCCAAGAGCCTGCCCCTGCCCCTCTCCATTGCAGCTGGAGCCCGCTGGTGGGGTCCTCACTGACCTCGAAGAGCCTGTGACCCACCGATCCATTTGTGAATTGTTTTCAGTGTCATCGTTCCTCCACGTTTAGACTGCGAGGTCCGGGGGCGACTGACCAAGTTGGCCGTGTCACCTACATGGCCAGGCCCAGCCAAAGCCTGCCCTGGTAAACAACCAGGTCAGCGAGCCCTGGGTCCTTGCTCGCCTGCAGTGGGCAGGCAAGGAGGCACCTTGGATGAGAAGCAGGAACCAGCTGCCGGCTCCATCCCCTCTGGGCTCGCCCCCACCCAGCTCTGCTTCCCTGTTTATTGGGCAAGAGTGGGGCTGGGCCTGGGGATCTGGCCGTGGAAAAGCTGAGTGTGAGGTTGTCCCCAGACACTCCAAGTGTGTGCACACTGAGGACACACCTCACCTGGGAAAGGTATGACTGAGCTGAGGCCAGGGTCTTGGGATGGACATCAGGACACCTGGGTGCCATAACTCATCCCAGACTCTTCCATTCTGGTCCTTATTCAGGGCTGAGGCCTTTGGCCCTAGAGAGGTACTAGGGAGCCATGGACAAAGTTAGAGCAGGGCTGATAGGACCGGGAGCTGTTTGAACCCCAGGCAGGGAGAGCTGGATGAGGGAGGGTGATGCTGGCATTCCTGGCAGAGCTTGGGGCAGTGCTCCAGGTGCTCCGGGCCAACTCTGGGGCTGAGGGTGGGTGGTACCAGTGGCCCACTCAGGCCTCGCTCCTCCAGGAAGTGCTCAGAAGGAAATGGGAGGGGGGCGCCTGGGTGGCTCAGTCGTTAAGCGTCTGCCTTCGGCTCAGGTCACGATCCCAGGGTCCTGCTAGGCGGGGAGCCTGCTTCTCCCTCTGCTGCTGCCTCTCTCTATCTCTCTCTCTGACTCTCATGAATAAATAAATAAATAAAAAGAAGGAAATGGGAGGGACCCATGTGTTGGAGGGGTGCAGGGGCAGCCCCGCCCTCTGGGGTTACACGCGGGTCCCTGTAGAAGTGTCC